>NC_061122.1:95303813-95492626 GCF_002878395.1 Capsicum annuum | reverse complement strand
CCCCCCCCCCCCCCCCCCCCCAAAAAAAAAGCAAGGGAGTAGTTATTACTTTTGGCTTTTAAAAAATCAAAATTGGCTTTTTTAAAGCAATTTTGGAAATTACCAAATACTTCCAAAAGCTAAACATGGTTTAAAAGCTATTTTGATAAAAAATTAAGTTTACCCAAACACCCTCATAATAAGTTTTCCTACTGCTACACATTTTTCTTTTCCTTTTTTGTTTAATTTTTTTTATTGCAAGAGAAAATATATGGTAAGAGTTGTACGTGAAAAGTTAAATACTCTTAAAATAAATAGGTATATCATAAAATAAATAATTCCTCCGTTTAAAAAAGAATGACCTACTTTTCTTTTTAGTACGTTTAAAAAAGAATGACCTCTTTCCTTTTTTGGCAATAATTTAGTTTCAACTTTCCACATGACATGTTTTGGATTACAAGATTAAATGACATTTTGGTACATTTGACACAACTTTAATTTAAGGCCACAAGATTCAAAAGTCTTCTTTATTTTCTTAAACTTTGTGCCAAGTCAAAGTAGATTATTCTTTTTGAAACAAAGGAAATATATATCTTTAGGTTTTCTAGCCGCACGCACATGAAGACTTTCTTGAATCCAACAACACACACATGGAGACTTTCTTGCAGCACACAAACTGTTACAGAATGCACACAAAAATATATTTGTGATCAGGGCCAGAAAAAGGAGGATATAAGCACAATTTGACATAACAATTAGAAGAATCTATATTTTAAAGAGAACAATTTCAACACAATGCTACTTTTTCATAAAATCAGGTAAAAGCTAAAAGCAACTAAATTGAAATAAATATTTTTTAAAAAAGGACTAACTAAAACAAAATGGAGGGATTGTATATAATTTTTTATAGGTTATTAAGACACTTTATATGCAATCAATAATATGATAAGATTCAAATGTTATTTTTGCCCAATAAATATAAACATTATAGTGGTATTATGATTCAAATATTATCTTGGACAAATAAAGATAAATAGTATAATGGTAGTGGAATTCAAAGAAATGCTTATGTGTAGCTTGTTTGTGCATCTATTTGAGATTTTTAGGTCATCTCTAGTAAGAGTAGTGAAGATATAAAGGAGGCATTGAGGAGAAAGAAGTGCAAATTGTGGAATTGCTACTTCAAATCATAACTTCTTATATTTCAAATGTTGGATGTTTGAGTAAGGATCTTACCGATTGATTAGGAACACGAGGAACAAATCAATCTTTAGGTACCTTTTGAAAATGAAATTCTTAATTTTTAAACATAAAATTACAGCTACAGTTAAATGTTTTAATATTTGGATGAGTTAATGATAAGAGTATTTCTTTTAACGTTGAAAGTGTTCTCCAATAAAATTATAGTTGAGATTAAATATTTAATATTTGAATGAGCTAATGTTATGAATTTTTTTTTTATGTTGAAAGCAAATATTATACGGTCATTGAATTAACTAATAAATAAGAAGTATAATTCAATTATTTTTCAAAAATTTAATATTAGAAAATAACTTTTAAGTTGAAAAGTTGTTAGAATATACATAAATTTATTTCCATAAGGGTATTGATAAAAAACAAATAATTGACAATAAAGAAATATCAAAAAGAAAACAAAATTGACTATAGTAAAACACTATGAGTCAAATTGATTAAAATGCAAATTTGAAGCAATAAAGATTTTTTTTTTTTAAAAAACACAGAGATGGAATATATTCATAAAGAAGTTGTCATTAATTTTTATTCTTTATTCTTGAATTAATTTGAAAAAAAGATAATTTCCTATAATTTTTTGGCTTATCGAGTTGTTGCGTTGAAAGAGTTTGCTTTTATGAAGGCACTATAAGAACATGAATTCCATGTTCCTTAGGCTGTGGATTGCAGTCGACTTTGTGTGATGTGATTCTTGAAATTCATGTTGCTATTCATTTGAAAGAATATCAGACTTATTCACTGTAACTTGCGGTTTTACGAGAAAGGATTAAGCTGAGCTTGAAAGTTGACCAAGGGAGAACTTGAAAAGTATTCAAATTTTGATGAAGGTACTAGTGCTAAAGAAAATAAAGAAGACATTAAAACACAAACGTCAAGCAGCTCGAGTCCTTACGGTTGATGAAGGAGGACGACAAGGACTATAATCATCAAGGTAGGGATGAACATGGCGATATTAATGAGCAAGTTGGGAATGAGCATGATCCTGAGGACGAGGGAGAGGCCGGGTCTAGATGATGCTGAACTAGAGAAGATCCTGAGCAAGTAGAGGAGGTGCTCATCGGTCGGTTCAATTTGATTTTGTGTATTATCAATTTAGTTTTTGATTTTTAGCACTTCAACGCAAAGTTTATCCACCAAATAAATTCACCTATTGATATGAGAAGCCAATTTTTGATCGTGATATGTAAGGATAAATTGTTCAAGATGTAAGTTTTGTTCAACATGAGATCTTAGGGATTGATCAATCAACGTGACATATTTTTCGAGGGTCGTATTACTAAATTAGTATTGATTTGTGGCTGACTGAGTATCAAATTAGGTCAATTTCGTGATTACACAATGTAGGTGCAAATAATATTCAACATATTTTGATAGTATAATACTTTCTTTTATGAAAATAAATATTGACATTTTAATACTGATTTAGTGGAAAAATGATTGTGTCATTAATACTGAATTAATGTATTCTTTCTCAACGTTAATTGATATTACGCATAGTTCATTCTTATACTCTATTTTTTACACTTTTTTTTAATGAATGTAAAACGTACGTACCCTAAACTAGTTATATTAAAAGTGTGAAGGAATTGAAAAATGTTGTTTGAACTTTTCATCATTCAGTAAAAGTCTCTATTTTAAACAAAATATCTTTTACTTTTTACATTCAATTGTTATTTAACTATTTTATAATATTGACTATACTCCTAAAATATATAGAAAACATAACCAATTAATGTTTTTGTATTAGAAAAAGACTTCTAAAATAGAAGAACTAGAAAAGAGCTCAATTAAAAAATATTTATATAATTAATATTTCATGTGTTCTTAATTAGAAAAAACTCCTAAAATAGAAGAATTGTACTCCTATATTAATGTTCCATACATGTAATTAGAAAACAACAAGGAGAATTAGAAAAGATTCTAAAAGTATACGGTAATTAATGTTTAAACCCTAAATAGAATTGTAAGAGTAGTATATATAAATGCTAACCTTCACATGTTTTAGGGCAAAAAATATATAGTCTGCTTAATCGATGAAATCGAGGTATATATATTAATTTTTCTACTTTTTCATAAAGTGGCATAACAATGCGACTTGTTTGATTTTTAACGATATGATTTATTTCACACACCATTGACACAAACTATTAGGGGAGCTTGATGTGTTTGGTGTTGGACATACTCATGATGTTTTAAGAGATGCAAATTACCCTCTCTAGACCACACATGTGAGATTGTGTTGTTAATTTTTTCTTATTACACATGTTGCACATTGTCCAGTAACTTGACAGAATTCCAGAGGCCGGTAAGTGGCAAGAATTCTCCTTCTCACAAGGTAGGCAAGAAAGCAATAGTGGTTGATACACTCAAACTACAACTTCCTCTACAAAAGTGTAAGCGGTCGTCGTCAAATATATAACTCAACGAAGGCTGGGGTCGAATTTCACAGGAAATAGGGTGCTAATTAAGTTGTATGCAGATTACTTGACTTTTAATAATATATTTCCACGAAATAAAAGGGGTTTGATTCAAATGATAATTTAGTGATTTCAATTTGAAAACAATGAGAAACTTCTTGCAATGTTTGAACACAGAGAAATAGTAAACTAAGGTTATGTTCACCTTGTTATTTCAATTCTTTCCAACTACGAGTTATATGAACTCATATGTAGATTGTACTTATAGAGGAATGTATTTAAAAGGTCAATCCAAGTGTTTATCAATCTTCAAGGAAAAACCCACATTAATTTTCTCAAACTTAAAGTGGTAAAGATAATTATACTTATTCTACAAGACATTCATCTGGTCAAGGCATTAACTCACAAATTAGAGGTTGAAAATTCTAACTCCTTATCACTACTCTGTTTTCAAACAACAACTCCTTTGTTCAAGAAAGTTGTGTTTTAAGGCATACTCTCAAGTTTGGAATCATGAGAATTCATTAAAAATGAAGAGACTAAGATATAAGAACAATTGTAATGTAAACTCAAAAGTTCATAGTTTAGATTGTTGATTACAAAGTTCCCACAACCCTAGCTAAAAAGTTTAGCCACTCATGATTAGAAATAACAATAAATAAATCAAACTATTCATACCAAAATTCAAGATTGTTTGAGATTACAAGATGAACCCTAATAGAAATGTTTAGCCTCCACTTCTCTGCTCCAAAAAATACATAACACCTTTCAAAATCAGGCTTGAGGTGTTTATAAGTGTTTTGTGAAATTACCCCCAAGCCCCTGGACTAAATTTTAAAAGCAGAAATCCCTCATTGCTAAGGGTCGCATTGTATAGCTTTGCACGCAACCCAAGGGTCGCAACAAAAATCCTAGCACCACCCTGAGGTTCGCATCATGAAGCTTAACACGTACCCATAGGGGTCGTGGGACGAAACCTTGTGGTGCAGCCTTCGATTATACATTTTTTTGCTTTTATTTTGCATCCTTTGCAGCCTTCTATTTTCTCTTGAAATGGTCTAATCACGTAGGTTAGCATTTTTACATCAAGAGTAGGATAAAATCATATGAATCATGACACTTTGCTCTCAAAACTTAACTCAAATATGGGTAAAACATGTATTTACATTTATAAATACACCCAAGATTATCACACTTAAAGCTTTGTTCATCCTAAAACAATTACCTACTTTAAGCTCACCACACAAGGCTCCAATATTACTAATTAAAGGTAAGGTACTCAAGTTAAGATTACACAACACATATGAGCAACAAATCTTACTTTCATCCTGCCATGTAGATCTATGATCAACTACTCGAAACCTTCTACCCTCAAGAATAGACTCTCCGAAATTAGGAAATTCATACACACTCTCCAATCAAGAAACTACATAAAGCCTCAATCCGTCATTAAACATGTGCTCCTTAACAAAAGAGAGTACCCCTATATTTCTCACCACATGCAAATCATCACAAAAATTTTAGGGGTAAAGAAGAAAATTTACGCTCACTCTCTCAAAGAATTTACATGTACATTGAATGATCCATAAGCTTGCCCATACTGTAGTACTCTACTAATAAAAGGATGTTAAGCTGTAGGATCAAGTAGGACTTTAGTGGGTTGTAATTTAGGATGAGATATAGGTAGGTACTATTTTGAATAAAAATAGTGACTAACTTCCCTAAGCGCTTAAATACATCACAGTATCTTTAAGCTTATATTCGATAGCTTTGTTTTTCAACACTCATTACTCATACTCCTCTTGTTTTAGCCCCATCTCCTTAGGTTAGATTACAAGGTGGATGTAGTAGATCTTTTTACACACCATAAGTGCTTCTCACTTTTGTTCATATTTTTTTACTATTCCTACCATCCAATAATGCAAAACTATTTAGCACACCAATAACCACTCTTTGGGGGATCCATTATCAACTTTTTCTTGATCAAACTTCTAACTCATATTCTTTAAAATTTTCAACTAAAGAGCTTGGGAATTTGGGGATCAAATTATGGTTAATAAACAAAAGGGAATAGGCTAAAAATGAAGCTACCAAATAATAGGCTAAAGAATCAATGAGGCTTACTAAGGTCATATATAATGGGTAGTTAACAAAGGCATTTAAAAAGACTAGCCAAAGAAGGATTATATCATTTCCTAAACCTTATATACTTCATTTCGCTTTGTAAACATATTGGACAAGTTCTAGATACCACAATTAACATAGAATAGACAAATACTTGCTCACACATTGCATATGTTCAAATCAAGATGGACCTATGCTAGATTCTCACTCAAGCCATGACATGAATTCAACTTCAAACTGAAATTACCAAAGAGTCATATAATTGAGCCTAGGAGTTTCAAAAGTAATTATTCATCTATCTATAACACATATTTTTCCTAACTTATGCCATGCTTGTGTCATATATTCATGTAACCCATAAGAGCACTTAAACTCAATTTCGTGAATGGGGATTCCACTTTTTAATCTCTACAAATGACTAATTTTCTCTTAAGACAGTCGCCATCCATCCATCATTGAGAAAAACACCTAACTATGACTTTATTTCATAATTTCTAATCAAAAAATAAAAGAACATTGAACTTAAATCCTATTCAGTTCAACAGGACTATCCTCGAGAAAAGAATTGAAAACAACATCTGAGAAACACAAAATCAAAACAACTAAAACAAACCATAATTAGTACTCCTACCAAATTAAACAAGACTACCAAAGCCAAGTTACTAATTATTACAGACCGAAATAGCAAATAACTTCCACATAAATAGTTAAGCAGCCTAATCAACAAACCAAGGAATACTTTTTACCCACTCCACATTTAAATATAACACTATCCTCAGTGCAGACAAAATCAAAATAAGAAGATGGGTAAAAAAACTTCCTGGGACTAATAATACTCCTTCTTAACGTCAGTACTCAGATATCCCACCTCAAAATCCATATCATCAGAATCTACCTTAATATCAGAATCCACCAACAACCGCTCATTATCAGTAGGCACATCATCATACATCATCTTCTTTAAAGTATGCCCCACTCGACACATAGCTCTAGCATACTTGTTTATTGGATAGTCATAATCCAATGGGTGCAACTCATCGGAGGTAGGTGTTCATCCCCCACACATCATCATTATATTTTTCATGCTATAGAGATAGCAAAAGAAGCTATCATCCCAAGTATTTCTCTCTACATTCGTGAGGGTTGGCCCTTGGCTAGAGTCTGGTTCCTTAACCTTTGTCACATCCGCACCTCTTAAATTCCATGGTGGCTTATAGTCTGCCAGATCCTCCTCAACCTTTGTCGCTTACAAGAACTTAGTCAATAGGCCTCCAAAGCCAAATTAAACTTTTTTATGTACTCTTTCCTTCTGCATAGATGCACGGATCACTACACCAATATTAATTGGGACATCAGTTATAAGAGCATAGACAAAACATATCCGATCATGAGAAATACTTGTGAAGTGATATACCGATATAATACAAGCTTCAATTATCCTTAACTAAGTACGGGCCTCCTTGTTCAGAAATGCCTATGGAAAGGTCTTGTGAAATCCCTTCTCATGATGGTGCTCCTATCGAGCCATAGGACACGAACCACAAAGTGTATGTTTGATAGATCTATATGGAGGTCGGCTGTATAGCTACCACAATCTGGAGTGATACGCCTCAGGTGTACCAAGACTTGAATTTAGCGCCTCAACTGTCAGCTTCACAATTTGATCATGGATCTTCACACTATTCCCTTGAGTATTAGGGGACCAATTTGCATAGAATTCCCTAATCAAATCTAAGTTGCATTTGCCTAAATCTTTAAAAATGAATTCAAGTTTCAGCTGGATAATATGGTCTAAGATACGAAGGTAGTATGCCAAACTATCCTTATAAATAACCTTCATCGGTTGATATTGAGTCTCCTTATTGTCTTTGTACCACTGGACACCATTTTTTCCCACCCATCTGACACTAAATCTACGATGAGAAATTTGAAAGTTGACCTAGAAACAGGGTTAGCCATAGAACATTTCCCTGTTCGTGACCTCTTTTGACCTTGGCAGGAGTTAGATACCACTTCTTTGCCTTTGTTAATCTTTGGTGCCATAATTCCTGCAACAACATCAACATCAAACATTAGTTATGCACTCGTGGCTAACTGTAATTAAGAGGAGGGTGGTAGAATAACCACCCTATACTTAATTTGTTAGGGCGACCCACTTAGGTTGATACTATCGGATACTCAGACTTCACCGATGTACACTTTGGAAGGGCGCACCCATATTCTTCATAATACCATTAGAATAGAATAGGCAACCTCTAACTTTTTCATTATTATTCCACAACCAACACCATCAGTCCATAAACTACATGAATTTTCTAACAATCATTTCAAATTAACCACCACCAAAATCATGCTATAACATCTCAAATAAGTCAACAAGACAACACACACCATTAACTAGAACAATTTAAGCTAAATGATTGTTTATGATAACTTAGAATGTGAATTAATAATAACGACACCAAATCATGCACAATATGTACAATTTAAGCACGTCCACAAGCTTCACAAACCAAAACAATGGGGTTCATCCCAACAAACTTATCAAGAAGCCACTTTGATTAGTAATGGTATATACTCATCTCTAACTCTAAGAAAATTATGTAAACTCTTGCAACAAAGCATTAGAAACAAGCAAATAATTAAGAGCCTACATACATTAGATGGAAGAATTAATAGAAAAGAAGAGGAAAATCCTTCTGGATTCATGTTGTGGTGCGAATTTGAGAGCAAAAATGGGTTGGGTGCAGTTTAGGTCTCAAAATAGAGTAAGAATGAGAATTGGGGTCTTTGTAGCTTTTATATGGGAAAAATTGGGTCGGGTTGACCCGATCTTAGAGTTGGATGATTTAGGGTTAAAAATGGGTTGCGACGCGATGATAATTGCAAATGAGGAGCTTTGTGATACGGCCTATGATAAGTGGGTTAGGCAGAACTATTTGCAAGGGGGTACACAATGTAGGGCTATGCAGAACCTGACATCCGTGGTGCAATGGTGATCACACAGACTGGGGTTCATGGTGCACTTCTTATCACAAAAACTATGGGTCACGGCATACGCTTTACCATAATATTCGACCAGTTACTGATCGAGAAATGGGTGACGACCCGATTAGAATAGGAAAGATTGTGTTTGCTGTGCGATTCTGGGTGACTTGGTATTTTTCTCATAATAAACTCACCATACAAAGTCGTTTATGCCCCAAGAATATTGCACATTAAATTTTCTTTACCTCTAAGGCTTAATCGTTACGTGCTTCATCTCTAAAGTATTCCGTGTACCTATAAAACAACAAAAAATAATTTAAAATAATTAGAAGGGTGGGTTGCTTCCCACCATGCATCGTAGTTTCGATTGTGGCTTGATACTTATTTTTGCATTTTTGTTTTAAATTTTACCATACCACATTACACTCATGGGTTGCCTCCCATGCAACGCCTGATTTAATGTCATGGCACGACTCGATTGTCTTGACTACTCAGATTTTGTCAAGATATATCATTGACACAACTTTTACCTCATCCATTGGGCTAATGTATTTTTTGATTCTTTGATCATTAACCTTGAGCAATCTTGCTTCTTTGTTTTCTAATTCAACCACTTTAGATGGAAAGACTTGACTCACTTTTAATGGTCCTGACCACCTTAATTTCAACTTTCCTGGAAAAAACTTAAACCTCGAATTAAAAATGAACACCTAATCACCCACTTGGATGTCTCTTTTTTCAATTCACTAATCTAGTACTGCTTTATCTTTTCCTTAAAAAGATCAACCCGCTCATAAGCTCGGAATCAAAACTCATCCATCTCATTTAGTTGATCTAGCCTCATGTCAGTTGGTTCTTTCCAGATCAAGTTTAACTTATTGAGTGCCCATAATGCCTTATATTCTAACTCCACTGATAAATGACAATCTTAACCAAAGACTAGTTGGTAAGGAGACATTCTAATGGGTGTTTTAAAAGCAGTTCGATACGCCCACAGAGCATCATCAAGTTTTCTCGACCAATCACTTATATTTGCATTAATGATCTTGGCCAGAATACTCTTGATTTCTCTATACAACACTTCCACTTACCCACTAGTCTGTGGGTGGTAAGGTGTCGCTACCTTGTGCTGCTTCACTCCATACTTTGCCAAAGTAGCCAGAACATCTTACTACAAAAGTGATAACCTCCATCACTTATTATAGTGCGAGGAACACCAAAGTGAGAGAAAATATTCTTTGTCAAAAATACAACCACGCTCTTGCCTTCATTGTCTGCTAGAGACAAAATAGATACCCACTTGGACACGTAGTCCACACTACCAAAATATATATGAGACCATAAGAACTCATAAAGGGCCCCATGAAATCTATGTCCTATATATTAAACAGCTCTACTCCCAATATATTAGTCATTGACATTTTATGATGTCTAGAGATAGACCTCCGTCGCTAATATTTATCACAAGACCTCACAAATTCATAAGAATCCTTATGAATTGAGGGCCAATAGTAACCCTCCGTAAGATCATTTTGGTAGTTGATCAACTGAATGGTGCCCCCCAATTAGGGAAGAATGTCAAGCCTCTAATATATTCAATATTTCCACCTCTGGTATACATCTCATAATAATGTTGTCTGCATAACGTCTGAACAAATAAGGTTCATCCCAAAATACCTTTTTATCTCATATAAGAACTTCTTCTTTTGATGAAAGCTAAGGTTATCTGGGATGATGTCACTGACCACATAGTTTGCAAAATCTGTGTTCCATGACACTAAATCAAGAGTTGTTGCAAGAACCTGCTCATCAGGAAAAGAATCATTAATTTCTGACTCTTCTGAGATCTTTTCTTTATTCTCTAACTGAGAGAGATGGTCTGCCACTTGATTTTCACACCCTTTCCTATCTTTGACTTCAAAGTCAAACTCCTAAAGCAACAACACCCATCTTATTATCCTCAATTTGGCATATTTCTTTGCCATTAGGTATCTCAGCACTGCTTGGTTAGTATGCACTACCACCTTGGTTCCTAATAAAAATGCAAAAAATTTCTTGAAAGAATAGACCACAGCTAAAAGTTCCTGCTCCGTAATAATGTAATTTTTTTTATCCATTCAAAAATTTATTAGCATAATAAATAAGATGAAAAAGCTTCTCCTTCTTTTGCTTAAGAACAACCGCGAGTGCAACCCTACTTGCATCACATATTACTTTAAATGGTTTGGACTAATCTGGAGCAACAATGATGGATGCAACAACTAATTTTTCCTTAAGTCATTGAAAGACCTTCAAACAATTATTATCAAACGCAAACTTGGTTTCCTTCCCCAACAAGTTTCAAAGTGGATTTGCAATTTTGTAGAAATCTTTTATAAACCTTCGTTAGAAGACAACATGGCCCAAGAAACTACACACTCCTTTCATCGAGATAGGAGGAGGTAGTTTTTTAATAACCTCTATATTAGCTCGTTCCACCTCGATTCCTTTGGCTGAGATTTTATGCCCTAATACTTGCCTTCTTTTTCAATGAAGTGGCATTCTTCCCAGTTGAGAAAAAAATTGAAATCCTCACAACGTTGGATTGCATTGCCTAAGTTCACTAAGAAACTATCGAATAAATTACCAACCACTGAAAAATCATTCATGAATACTTTCAAAGTGTCTTCCGCCATATCTAAGAAAATAAACATCATGCACCTTTGAAAAGTGGAAGGGGCATTGCACAACTTGAATACTATTCTCTTAAAAGTAAAGATGCCATATGGACAAGTGAATGTCATTTTCTCTTGATTTTTCGGTGCAATCAATATTTTATTGTAACTTGAGTATCCATCTAAAAAGCAATACCAACACCTTCCTGTCAATTTGTCTAGCATTTGGTCCATGAAGGAAATTGGAAAATGATCCTTCAAAGTCTAAGAATTTAATTTCTTGTAGTCCATACAATCCCTTCACATGGTCACTAACTTGAGTGGAATTAGCTCATTATTTTCATTGGCTATAGCTGTCATGCCTCCTTTTTTGGGAACACACTGAACTGGATTACCCATTTACTGATAGAAATCGAGTAAGCCACTCCCGCATCTAACCACTTTATTATTTCCTTCTTTACCACTTCTTGTATTGGTACATTTAGTTTACGTTGATGTTCAATAGTGGAGTGCAATCTTCTTCAACTTGATACTCTACCAAATTAGCTGCAATGATCTTTGGTAAAGTATTACCTTCACCTAAAAACACATACCAAAGATGGCCCGGTAACTCCTTCAACTCCAAAAGTCTTTACAGGTTGTGTTGGTCGACTTTTTAAGTCCAAATCCAGCTTCTTAGTAGAACAAGATTATGACCCCATTCCAGTCAATCCACACACAGTCTAATAATATTTATCAATTTATTCACTATTAAAATTTATTAAGACTGCATCTAAGGTCTCCACAGCAAACCTTTCTTCAATTGGTACCACTAGATCAACTTCATCGATAATATCAATAATCGAGACTATACTCATCTCCCTCGGTTGCTTCATAGATTTGCAGACGTCAAAACTAATTTCTTTATTATTGAGCCTAAATTTTAGCTATTTTCGCTCCAAATCAATCAATACTCTCTTGACTGCTAAAAATGGCCTACCCAAGATTATGGGCACTTCAAATTCCATTTCACAATTGAGGAGTACAAAATCTGCAGAAAATATAAAGTTGTTCACTTTCACAAGTACATCATAGAGAATACTCACCGGTCTCTTCACTGACCAATCTGCCATTAATAAATGCATAGACGTTGGTTTAGGAGTCCCTAAGCCCAACTGTCTTAAAATTGCTAATGGCATGAGGTTTCTACTAGCCCCTAAATCACAAAGCAATTTAGCAAAGATAAATGCTCCAATCATACACGGGTGGTGAATGCTCCTAAATCAGATTTTTTCTGCACTAGTGATCTAGTAGAAATGACACTATAATGATGAAGATTGTCTACAGGCTCATAACTAACTGTTCTCTTCTTTATCATAAGGTCCTTTATGAATTTAGCGTATCTCAGCATTTAATCTAACGCCTCCACCAAAGGCACATTTACTGATAATTATTTCAGCATAGCCATGAATTTGCTAAACTTACCCTCAACTACTTTTTTTTTAACTTATGTGGAAAGTGAGGTGGTGACCTTGGAATTTTTATTGGGACGGCCTCTACATCCATCTATATGGCCTTGGAATTTTTATTGGGATGGCCTCTACATCCTCATCTTTGCCATGCTTCACAATAATAGTATTCTTCGATAATAATGGATTTTCTACTTCTCTTCTTCTCCAAATCTCCCAGCTTTTCAGACTCAGCTGGTGTATTATCATTTACCTCATCATCGGACTCAACATCATTAACCTATGGATTCACTATTAGATGCAGGTCCAGTAGCACTTTGCCGCTCCTAGTAGTAATTGCCAAACACGTACCATCATTCCTTAGGTTTTGCACAGTATCACTCGACAATATTCTACTTTTTCTTTGATTAAAAGTGGATGATAGTTGGTTCATTTATTGTTCTAAGCGCTTAATAGAGGTAGAATGGGAATCTACCAATTATCTCATGGTTGATAAATCTCCCCATATTTCTTTAACACCTGCATCAGTTAACTCTACCCCTTTAAGCAACTTAGCCATCATGGCTTCCATAGACATATTCCCTGAATTATTGGTCACATTGTCTTGACTCCCTAGGGGAACATACTATCCACTTCAATCAATTTTATTCTTCCAGTATCCTTGATTATGATCTCTATAACTAGATTTTTCATAATAATCATCCTTTTGATAGTTCCGACCTTGGTTTACTTGGATATCATCCCAGGAACCCCCAATTTATGCAAATAGTTAGCCTCCTACTCAAAATCAGTTTCAAATACCCTACTATGAGACTCAGCTGCTTTGACCTTCTCCACATTACCTGACAACAAATTCTTAGTGAGTAAGTCCATCTGTGTATTTATGTGAGCCATATCCTGATCACGTTCCTCTTCTCTTTGGTGTTGTTCCACTGGTATTTCAATAGAACCAGTATTATTAGCTACCTCAAAATCCCTGGTATGCTAAGCTCTACTTGTCTTCGTAATCCTATCCAACAAATCTGTAGCCTTAGTAAAACTACAATCCATAAAAGCTCTTCCAATTGCATTGTCTACCGTTGGCTTTGTGTTTGACTTCAAAGCTCTGTAAAATGTCTCCATCAAATGCTCATCCGTTAACTTATGATTTGGGTATTTAGTCAATTTCTTTTTTAATATCATCCATGTTTCATGAAGAGCCTCATTAGGTAATTTCCTGGTGTTACTGATCTCATCCCTTAATTGTAATATCTTGGAGGATGAAAAGAACCTTTCTAGGAAAGCTTCTTTCAGTTGCCTCCAGTTTATTATAGAATTGGGTACCATCTTAGTCATCCACAGAGTTTCATCCCCAGATAGAGATAATGGAAGAAACCTCAAACGAATCATATTTTGTCCAAATATTAATGAAGTTTACCAAGTACATGTTTGGATCATCACCAGGTAGTCCGCTAAACAAATCCTTCAAATTGAGTAGTTTGATCATTGTACTGGTGATGTTGAATTTCACCCTTGAGGACAATGATGGTAGAACAATCACTCCAATATCACCAGATCCATCCAAATTAGCATCATCATCATTTAGAGCAAATTCCACTATAGGCTGTTGGCGTCCTCTGCCTCGTATCTGCTGATTACGGTTGACTGGTGCAGTATTATCAACATATCACATGTTCATTGGATTAACCAACTCTTCATCTCCCAGGTCATCATCATCCATATTCCTTACACGACCTAGTGTATTAATCTTATATTGGTTCACCTGGGCATTGGCGAATGTAGCCAACCTATCTGCTTTATGTTGTGTTTCCATATTCCTTCTCAAAGTCCTTTGAAGTTCAGGATCGTAAGGTACTAGAGGCTAGGCTAACCGTCGTGTATGTGGCATACACAATCAATAACCTGCAAGTACCAAAACAACAAACAAAATTAAAGTTTATGAAACTTGACTAACTGTCAGTTAATGCACATAAACTTAATTGACAACCATATTCTCCGGCAATGATGCTAAAATTTAATATGCCCAAACTACAACTTTCTCTACAGAAGCATATGCAGTCGTCATCAAATATAAAACCCAATGAAGTTTGGGTTCGTATCCCACAGGGAAGAGGGTACTAATTAAGTTTTATGCAGATTACTTGACTTATTGGCAAAATGAACTTCTGGATCCTAGTACTATGTCGGTTTTGTAAATTGGATACTTCGACTTATAAGGATTTAGCAACTCCTCGTCTCCCAAATCTTCATCCTCAAGATTTTGATATTGTGCTTGTTGACCGACATTTTTCACATTCACCTGAGCTCTAGCTAAGGCTGCCAATTTGTCAGCCTCTTGCTGTTCTGCCATTCTTTTAATTCATCGTGGTTCTGGATTAAGTGGTAATAATGGTTCTCTGGAACTTCTGGTTCTTGGCATATACTACAAAGATCCTGCAGTAAACAAAAACAACAAATAAACGTAAAACTAGGAAACTTGACTAATAGTTAATTAGCGCACCCAACTTCAATTTACAACCGTATTCCTCAACAACGACGCTATTTTTATAACGCTCAAACTACACCACTCTAATGGAAATGTAAACGATCGTTGTCAACATAAAACCCAACTAGGTTGGGGTCAAATGCCACAGGAAATATGGTGTGAACTTAAGTCGTTTGCAATTTAATCAACTGATAGCTGGATGTTTCCTGAAATGGGAGTTTTTAGTTTAGCAAATAATTGTTGGTCACTTTAGTTACAGTGTTCGTAATCAAGAGTTTATGGAAAAACCAGAATTATGTTCACTAGGGGTTTTGGTACCTGACAGATACTAATGATGGTTCAAGATTCTCACAATAGGTAGGACAACAAGTTATCTTTATCGAAGTTATGCCTAAATGTCTCTCGACCTACCTATGCATTTAATTACCTAATCCTTTCAGACTTAGGGAATTTATATTCATGACCTGATTTTACCTCAGGTTAATCAACCTTGTTACAACATCAATTATTAAATAGAAGTTTTTAGTGCTTCTAAGTCCCTGTTAATAATTCACTTCCCACTATATTTGATTTCTTTCTCAAAAAAATCAAAGCAGGTGTTATCTATCGTTTGCAACCAATAGACGATAATTAAAACCTCAGAATTATCAAGGAGTCCTACCACCCTTTGAATCTTGAACACTCAGCACCTTATCAAGACATAACCCTAGTTCTCATAAATCAGGTTAAAGGAATTTAGCCGCTCATGATGTAATAATCGAAACAACTAGTTATATTCATGATTTGAAAGATAAATTTACCATAGGATGAATAGAAACTATAGATTCTCACATTAGATCACAATAGTAATCCCAAAATAATGATGATAATCTCTTCAAAGTAATTGTTTATTCAAGTCAAGAAACTAGAGAGAAAATATCAAAATACGTGTCTCTAAAAGATTGTCCGGAACTCCCAAGAAAACCCTCAACAATGCTTTAAATAGTTCACTCTAATTATGGAAACAAAATAATAAAGTTTAGAAATTCCTCAGATTAGGTGACCCCATTTGTGAAACCAATCAGGAGGCTGATGACTTATCACAAATATCGTCAGCTCCTCTTTTCTTTTAATACTCGCTGCCTAAAGCTAACGATAACTGATGATGTCCTATCAACTTCTTGGCGACTTATCACAAATTTTGTCAAGTCTCTACCTCAACCCTTATGTTCTGCCTTGGGCTGACAACAACTTTGACGACCAATCAGCTCCTTGACAACTTATCACAAAATGTTGTCACAACTCTCAACTCAGGTGTATTCTCTGTCTGAGGCTGATTATGAAGCTAATAACTTATCATAGGGCTGACGACTTATCAGAAATGTCATCAACCACACTTCTCTTCGAGTTACTTCAGATTTTAACTCCTTTGTTTCCATCCTTGTTGGTTCTCTTGCATCATAGCTTCTACTGCAAAATCAAATATAAAATAATCAAAAATGACAAAAGTTGCTTAAGACTTTGCAATTATTCTTAGTTAAAAGCATCAAATGTGTTAGCATTAGCTCAGACATCAGCAAGGCCCTCCTCAGCCTGCGTATCTCGTGGAGCATTCTTACTCTAATTCCTCCTAGTTCCCACTGCAGGTCACGAACTTGATTTCGAAGTTCATTCATGGTGTCTTGCATAAAAACAATGTCCCACACTGAGTCAGCCATATCTAAAACACATGTGAATTGACAAAAAACTTAAAATCAAAAGTAAAGATCTTAAGAATAACCGAATGTAATACAACGTAAACTATAAATTAGCAAGAAAAAAACTTACCTTAGTCAGAGAAGAGAAAGTGGTGGAAGTGTAGGTGTAATATGAAAGACGAGATGCAATAAATAAATAGAGTGTAGTTGAATGAAAGATTGAGTAAGGAGAGACCTATTTATAGAGAATTGAATTTGAATGAGAGGCAAAAAGGCGCGGCTGGTCACCTCCATTCATTAATTACATTTTTGATTAAATTAAAAAAATAAATATTGTGATAAGTCATGACTTTTCAGATTATTATTATTAATTAATTCTTTCCAAGAACCATTTTTATTAAGTTGTGACAATAAATTTTATATCTGTTGCATCAGATAACTCATCTATGACAACAAATATATCATCTGTTACAATAAATATAAAACCGATTGCATCAGCTAACCTATCTATTGTAATATATAATCTAACTGTTCACCTCCATTTATTAATTATATTTTTTATTACTGTGAAAAGTAATGACTTAATTAAATTAAGAAATATTATGATAAGTCATGTCTTTTCAGATTATTATTATTAATTAGTTCTTTTCAAGAACCATTTTTATTTAGTTGTAACAACAGATTCTATATCGGTTGCATCAGATAACTCATCTGTGATAATAGATATATCATTTGTTGTAACAATAGAGAACATGTTGCATCAGATAATATATCTGTTGCAACATATAATCTAGTTTTTAAAAAAAACTATCATATCATTATTCCAAATTTGCTGACTTTTTTATTTTATAAATTAAAAAAAATACCTTTTTAATTTCTTTAATAAAATAATAATCATTTTTATTTTCTGGCAACAGATTGTATATATCTGTTGAATCTGATAAACCATCAGTTGCAATAGATATACCATCTGTAGCAACAAATAGACGATTTATTTTAATAGCTTTTTTTTTATTTCTTCTAACAGCTGAAAAATCAGTCACAACAGATGGGGAATTTGATGCATCAACAACACTTTGAATGTATGTGTTTTTGTTTTAGACAAAAAGTCACGACTCTTCACCTTTTTCTTAACAATCATCATATAAGTTAATTAATCCAATATTGTGATATTTTTTCATTATGTAATAAATAATTTTATAAAACAAATTCAAAAACAAAAATGGTGAAAAGTCACGATTAATTATTAAAATTAAATAATTATTTTTTTACGGTTATAAATTGTGTTTATCATTCATTTCCTTATTATTTATTTATGAACTATTTTACATATTAAATAATAAAAAAAAGTCATGTCTTTTCACCCTCTCAATAACAACAATAACCTTTTTTTATTAATTACCGTCTGTGCAACATATGATCGATCTGTCGCATCAGATTAACCTCTGTTGACACAAATTGCTCAATTCCTACCACCAACCGTCGACATGTTGAGAATAAGGAATAAATAAAATGATAATTAAATACTAAATAAGAATTAAAAATTCAAAGTCAACCACCAAATGAAACATAGATTTTTGAATCCCTTGGGTAGATCTGATATACAAAACGAGGAAAATACATAGGTTAAAATAAAAAATATTACCTAATTATTATTACTACTATTATTATTATTGTCAATCAGACATTTTTCATCCGACAGCAACGGGGCCCTCCTCAGCCTTGCTCCGAAGTCAACCAAATCTCTTTGGAGTTTATCAAACTATCGTTGAAGTTCCCGTAAGGGCTCGATATGAATCTTCTTGTATGAATATGGATCATCCATATTTTTAAGGAGGGACCTATTTATAAATTATTGTATCTTAAAAATAAAATAAAATTACTTTAACTTAAATCTAACAGATGGGTAATCTATTGTAAAATATATTCCTTTTGTTAGATAACTTACAACATATTGACAATCTGTTGCAACAGATGTATATATCTGTTTAATTTCTCCAACAGATACGTCATATGTTACAACAGGTTGATCATCTATCATAACAGATGTCTCTAGTTATTTGACAATATAAATAGATGTGGCATCTGTTGCAACTAGCTAGTCATCTGTTTATTCAGTTTAAGCCATAGATGGGCTAGAAAGAATAAGGTGTGTGTAGTTGGATCCACTATCATATGTGTGGGAGTTAAGTATGTATTATTGATAAGGTCACCGAGACAACACACACAAAGTACAATGTTTTTGTGAATGCAGGTTTTAACCGATTAGGCACTGATCACTCAAACAAGATCCTGCATTGTACAGTTAAGTTTGATGGTGCAGATACCCGGTTACAAATTACTAACGATTGTTACTCGTGTTTATACGTGTCAAGTTTTGAGAAGAGATTAATATTTGGTATCATTGTAGAGATTCAATAGCGTTTGGACTTAACTTTAAGTGTGCATTGGCCTCTGAGAAGGCCTTCGAAGCCTCGCACTGCATCAAATAAGAATGTAAAACCAATAAAAATTCTCCTGAGCCAAATTTATATGGAAGAGTTGTTCGAGAAGATGATTATACGCCAGAAGAAGCCGATGGAGATTGCCTGCGAGAAAAAGAGGAGTTGATGAAAAACTATATCATCTGAGAGCTAATTAAAGAGGAGACATAGGGTAGCAAGGAACTTCTAGCAAATCTGGCCGATGAAATTATCTTAAAACATGAGAAATCTGAATCAAGTACAAATATGAAAGTGTATCAGGTAATGTAAATCCATCTGTTGTTTCTCTCAAAGAAAAATAATGTAGATAGAAACTTTGCTAGAGAGCTGCGACTAGGTAGCATGGTTGGGATTATCACCTAGATAGAAAATAACAAAAGACCAAGAAAGTTTCCTTAAGGAAATAGAGGGTTGAAATATTGTACAATAAGTCTAGAAAACTTATGCCAACAGCAACTGCAGTTAAAGTAAGAAAGCTAAGCGAAGGCAATAATTTTTGAATTTTAAATTGCATCCCATGCCTTCTTGTTTGTGGTTCCGATTAGGTCCACTGTTGTTGACCTAATCGAAACTACAAACAAGATTGAAAGGAAAATTGAGTACCATTACTTCCTTAGCAATATGGTTATAATTGATTATGTTTTCTTGCCTTAGCATGCTTTCAACATTCCTTGGAGAAGTTCAGACGCTTGCTGTAGTATATGAATTTCGATAATTTTCAAGCTTGCCTCTAACTTGCTAATTCTGTATTCAAGCTGGTCGTTGTCGTCTTTAAAATTGGTATAGAGCTCCTGATCTCTTATGACCTCATTTAGGAATACTACCTTCAAAGTTATGGCATTGAAGAAGGCCTTTAAAATACTTTCTTCGGAAGCCTTAAAGGATAAATGGAGGGTCGCTATGTTTGTTTTAGGTCAAAATGTGTTGATGCACACTCAAGATGTGGTCCTAATCATTGAACAACTTACTTTTATCGAGCGTTTCTCAATGCAACTTGGTCAACCAACCTTCAAGGGATTTGATAAATTAATATGTAAAAAGTTATGTTATGTTTGCTCTAAACCGACTCTACAAAGACTATCAAACATTATGTAACTCTAGACTCATTACTCTATCAAAAAACTTTGCCCGATTTGGTGGAAAAATAAAACGAGCTCAATCTCTCAGCCTTTTTACTGATTGCTCTTCTCCAATTATGGATGAGAAGATATTCGCCATGCAAAAGTCTACACTGTCACCAAAAATGCTTGACAGGGTGCAAGTCTTTAGAAGGAATGACTAGTAATCTCTCAATACCAAGGAAGTTTTGTACGAAAGTCTTCAGAAAAATAACATGCGAATGCAAATAAAATATTTCAGCCTTTTCTTTTGAACGTGGAGTGAATCTGGTGAGGTTGTTGATGGTAATTATGTGTAGTCATTGCTGAAAACTTCCTTATTTTTGAATTTCTTTTGAAGACTTTCGTACAAGACTTTCTTGGTATTGAGAGATTACTAGTCATGGCTTCTGAAGACTTTCACTATGGCAAGTATTTTTGCTGACGGTGTAGACTTTTGCATGGCGGATATCTTGTCATCAGCAGAAATTCTTGCCGTAGTGAAAGTCTTGGGAAGGCATGACTAGGAATCTCTCAATATCAAGTGATATTGAAGGATTACTGTTGATGACTTCTAAATACTTATGCCCTGGCAAGTATTTCTGGCGATGGGGTAGACTTTTGCATGGTGAATCTCTTGACATCTATAATTAGAGAAGACCGATCAGCAAAAAGGCAGAGAGATTGAGCTTGTTTGATTTTTCCACTAACTCGGGCAAAGTTTTCTGATAGGGTAATGAGCCTGGAGTTATGTAACATTTGATAGGCTTTGGGGAGTCGGTTTAGAGCAAACATTATTTAACTCCTTGCTTATTAATTTATCAAATTCCTTAAAGGTTGGTTGACTAATATGTATTGAGCAACGCTTGATAAAAGTGAGTTGTTCAATGGTTGAGACCACATCTTGACTGTGTATCAACACATTATGACCTAAAAACATACACAATGACCCTATATGTATCCTTTAAGGCTTCTAAAGCAAGCATTCTGAAGGGCTTCTAGAATGCTACAACTTCGAAGATAGTGTTCCTGATTGAGCTCATAAGAGATCAGGAACTCTCTACCACCTTTAAAGGCAGCAACGACCAACTTGAATACAGAATTAACAAGCTGGAGGCAAGCTTTAAAATTATCGAGATTCACATACTATAGCAAGCCTCTGATCTTCTCCAAGAAATGTTGAAAGCATGTTAAGGCAAGAAAACACAATCAATTATAACCATATTGCTAAGGAAGTAATGAAACTCAATTTGACTTTCAATCTCATTTGTGGTTCCGATCAGGTTAACAACAGTGGACCTAATCAAAACCACAAATAAAAAGGCATGGGATGCAATTTAAAATTCAAAAATTTCTTCCTTCGCTAAGATTCCTTACTTTAACTGCAGTTGCTGTTAGCGGAAGTTTTCTAGACTTACTGTATAATATTTTAACCCTTGATTTCCTTAAGGCGGCTTTCTTGCTCTTCTGCTGTTTTCTATCTAGGTGATAATTTCGACCACGCTACCTAGTCGCAGCTCCCTAACAAAGTGTCCATCTGCATTATTTTTCTTTGAGAGAAACAACAAATGGATTTTTCATTACTGGATGCATTTTCATATTTGCACTTGATACAGATTTCTCATGTTTTAGGATAATTTAATCAGCCAGATTCGCTAGAAGTTACTTTCTACCTAATGTATCCTCCTCAATTAGCTCTCAGTTGATATAGTCTTTCATCAACCACCCATTTTCCCTCGAGGGCATTCTCCTACCGCACCTTTTGGAATATAATCATCACCCCGGGCAATCCAACCATGTAAATTTGGGCTAGGGCAATAACTATATTGATTTTTCATTATTGTTAGATGTAGTGCTAGGCTTTGAAGGCCTTTTCAAAGTCCAATACACCCTAAAAGTTAGTCCAATTGCTATTGAATCTCTTTACAATGACACCAAAATTAGTTCCCTTCACAATACTTGACAAATAAACACGAGAAACAACCGATATTAAATCTTAACAGGGTATTAAAACCATATTCTTGGTCCCTCAGCCTTATCAATTCGGACCTACCAAACTTAACTGTAAAATTGCAGATATCTTATTTGAATGATCGATGACTAATCGGTAAAAACAACATTCACAAAATCAGTGTACTTTATGTGTATTTCCACGATAACATTATCATTAATACATACATCCCATATATGATATAGTTCCATCTGCATGCAGCTTATTCTTCTGAACCCATCTTTACCGCATCCTCTTAGGGCTTATTTCTTATATCTGTTTGAAAATTTCCAATAACTCAGCCGTTTGTTGCAACAGATTTCATTACAATTGATTTAGGTGAAACTAGGGATGAATGAATGAGCTCATAGGGTCAACTAAAAATCCAACTGAGTCTTTGTAATTGCATGGTGTTGGTATTGTATTTATTCCGACCCAAGTCGTTGATCATTCACTCTGAGTTGAAATGAGTTCTCATCAACTCAATGTTAAGATAGTGATAGTACCTAAATTGATTTAGGTAGAACTAGGGATGAATGAATGAGATCACAGGGTCAACTACAAATCCAATTGAGTTTTGGAAATTACATGGTGTTGGTATTACGTTCATCCTGACCAGAGTCGTCGATCGATCACTCTGAGTTGAAATAAGTTCTTATCAACTTAATGTTAAGATAGTGATAGTACCTAAATTAATTTAGGTGGAACTAGGGATGAATTAATAAGCTCACAGGGTCAAATACAAATCCAATTGTGTCATTGCAATTGCATAGTGTTGGTATTGCATTCATCCCGACCTGAGTCATCGTTCAATCACTCTGAGTTGAAATGAGTTCTCATCAACTTAATATTTTAAAAACTATATCTTTTAAAATTTTTAAAACTAATTAAGATTAATTCAGACCAAATTAATAATTTCAAAAATTGTCATTCTTTTTTAAAATTACAAATCAACCCATACAAATCATCCATTTGCCCAAAAATCTTTTCATTTCAAATCTGAAGTTCTCACTCTTCTCTCTCTCTCTCTCTCTCTCTCTCTTAATAATACAAATAACAACTACTCAACATATTGCTTAACCCTTCAAACCAGGTCAATTTTCTTCCCATTTACGACCACATATAGTTGTTATTTTCGACTTCATTCCTGCTCGTATCCGTTGTTTTCTCTATCCTTGCAGGTAACAGAGTTTGAGAAGAGTTTTACATTTGTTCTTTATTCTAAAAAATAGGGCTTTTTAGTAAATGATGAAAAAAGAAGACTTTTAGTTGTATTATCTTTGGGAATGGGTTAATATTTTGAGTTTTGATGCTAAAAAAGTAGGAAGCACCCAATAAAACCCTATTTTTTCTCTCAGTATTTTGTTAACTATCGAGGTATTGTTGGATGGTATTTGTGGTGTTATTGTTGGTGTCAGTATTTGTGTTTTTTGGTGGTGGTGTCGGTGGTCTTAGTGTTGGTAATAGTGGTATTTGGTGGCATTAGTGGTGGCATTGGTTGTGGTGGTGGTGGTTCATCTGTTGCAATGAGTGAAAGATTTGTTGGGAGATATTAAATAGGTCTTCAAATAGATTCTCCATCTGTTCCAACTGATGGGTTATCCGTTGGAGTATTTTTTTGTAATGTGGCATAGAATAATTTATTAAAATTTATCCATCTGTTGCAACAAGTGGAATATCTGTTGGGAGATATTAAATAGGTCTTCAAACAGATTCCCCATCTATTCCAACTGATGGGTTATCCGTTGGAGTATTATTTTTTGTAATGTGGCGTAGAATAATTTATTGAAATTTGTCTTACCTTTTTAAAATAATTATGCAGACATCAAATGTAATGTACTTTTTGTTTTTCTATTGTTTGTAGTTAAAAGATGTCTCCCAAAAGAAAAAAAACAGAAAGTGGATCAACTTCTGACTACCCAATAAAAAAGGCTAGAGTACAGATAGATTCAGAGGAACTTTCAGAACAATCTCAGTCTGGGCAAAATAAAGCTGAGGAAAGTGATAACTCCTTCTCACCAATAGGGCGTGAAATAATATCAAAATCCCAGCATGATTTTGTCAAAGACATTAGAATCGAAGGGTTTCAAGTTGCGATGCTGATGAATAGACCTAACACAGTATTTCATGATGTTGTACTTAAATGTCAGGTACGGAAACCTTTAAACGAACTTTGAGTATTATGAAGAAGGAAACATAGGTGGACTATTTAAGAAGAGCTGCTTTGTATACTTTCTTGAGCTATCTGAGGCCCGCCCTCTTTGTTTTCCAATAATCATGGTATATAGCCTTTTCAAGAGCAGGATCAAGTATGCGGGAGATGATGAAGGTTTGAAAGAGGGCGGAAAAAAGATGGATAAAGTCTGGATCAACTACTGTGGCATGCCGATTTGTTTTGGATTGAAAGAGTTTGCCATAGTGACGGACTTGAGATGCGATCATCCAGAAGAACCTCTCATCAAGGAAACACCCTACAAAGGGTCCAACAAACGCAAGGTAAAAAAATGGGTTGTTGGGTATTGTTGGATCTAGCTACAGAGTGGAGGATTTGATGGCGGATCTCGAGAATAAAAACATACCAAAGCACTATAGAGAGAAATTGCACTTAGTTTGGTTTGTCCATTTTGTTTTATTGGCAAGAGACGTCAGAAAAGTCGTAGAAGATGATTTGTTGGCACTTGCTGATGATTTTGGAAAATTCAATGATTATCCTTGGGGATATGACAGCTACAACTTGATTGTAGAATATTTACTGAAGAAGCTAAAGCTAAAGTTGACCACATTATACGGCTTTCCTTGGTCTTTCATGGTAAAATTGATCACTATTTTTACTTATTCATTAATTTATATTAAATATAGTTATTATAACTTATTTCTTTTTGCTTGCTTCCTGTTTACATTTTTTAGGCTTGGGCATGTGAAGTCATTCCTGCCCTATGAAAGCAATTCAAGGGTTACCTGGATAAGGTTTCTCATCCAAGGATCCTTAGATGGTTGGCTGCAACAAAGAGAAACAAAAAATATATTAAGGAGGCTGATCTTTTTAACCCTCCGAATGATGCAGTACGTCTTTTTTCAACTAAAATAATTTGTCTCAAAGAAAGATATTGAAACAGATGTTCCATCTGTTGCGACATATGGATCGTTTGTTATAATAGATTACCCGTCAACTGCAACTGGTGCAACAAATGGGTAATCTGTTGCGATATATGATCCATATTTTGCAACAGATTAACCATCTGTTGTCTGGTACTCCGAACCCTACTCAACAGATTTTCCATCTATGCAAATTATACAACAGATGGGTAATCTGATGCAATATATTATCAATCTGTTTTGACATACAGATCAGCTGTTGCGGTAGCTAGATCATCTATTGCATAAGTTGGCTGTGTTAACATCCATGTAACCCGAGCCCTATGTAACCCAAATAACTGTAAATTATTATTAGATGAATAAATACCTTCTCTCTTTTTTATAGGTTGTGCATCCTTGGATCGTGCCTACCATTGATGAGCTGGGGATAACTTCTTTTCTTACTTTGGGTCTTATTGAAACAAAAGAAGACCCAA
The DNA here is from genome assembly GCF_002878395.1 of Capsicum annuum. Classification (NCBI taxonomy): domain Eukaryota; kingdom Viridiplantae; phylum Streptophyta; class Magnoliopsida; order Solanales; family Solanaceae; genus Capsicum; species Capsicum annuum. The sequence goes on along the minus strand of NC_061122.1, from coordinate 95,466,459 downwards.
CGGTGGAGTTAATAAAGAAGGAATTGGCTGGAGCATCATTCATAAGAAGAGAAGTTAGGCAAGGTCAGCCTAATATTGAAGCTCTTCACGACCAATCTCAAACTGCAATAGATCCGGGTGCTTCTTCTGGGGTTGTTGCTGGTGGATTTGTTTGTGATGGTGGCAGCCATCCTGTTGCTACTACCGCTGCCAGTCGTGATTATGAGCATGTTGGTGCTCATCAGAAAATAAATACTTTTGAAAACACCCCTTGCATATGTCCTCCCTCTCACCCTTGCACCGGTCTCTCTCACCCTTACAGTGGTCCCTATCACCCCTCCTCATCCTCATATTCTCATTATAAATGCAAAGTGTGTAAGGACAGAGAGGATAAACTCGTTGAAAAGCTAAAGGGTATTGCTGAAGCTATCATGGAGTTGAAATCCAAGAAGGGTGTTATACCATCAACGAGTTGAGAGAGCCATGCACTCCTACAATGGCGGTTAGGAGAAAAAGAAGAAAAATTAGACAAATTCTCTCCGTTCTAAAATCAAAAAAAATTACAACTCCTTCCGCTCCAAGAGTTGTTGAAGTTCAGAGGCCGCCAAAGAAGGTGGACATATTCGCGGCGCTTGGCAAGGAGAAGAAGAAGGAACCGGAAGAATCATAAAGACGAAGGTTCAAAAAGAATACACCACGCATTCATTTGCCGCCAAAGACTTCACGAATATGAAAAATATGCACATGTGGTACGAGGAAAATGTAAGTTTACTTTTGCTAACCTAGCCTTCCAATCTACTCCATGAAGAATCTACGCAGCAGATGTGTAATTTGTTGCAACATCTTGGTATTCTATTGCAACATAATACACATCTGTTGCATAAGTTGCATTGGCTGGGTTATCTGTGAACTGATTCAGAGAAATCTCTGCATCGGATTCTTTTTACTATGTTCTTATTCTTTACAATTACTAATCTATTTAAAAATTGTCTTTTTATACCACAATATGTTGATGAAATTCTCTGCTTTATGAGGGGCAGACAATTAGCATACTCGGATGCTTATAATGCTGCCGATAGGATAATGGACCTCAACTTCTACAACAATTTCAAGGATAGGTACGCTAATCTCTGTGAGCTAGCTGATTTTGGTGGCTCGGGATTTTATGAGTTAGTTTCTATGTTCCAATGGGATGAAGAAGCGATTAAATATGTTAGAGAAAAGAGGCCATATCCACACGGCAAGAGCTGGACCAAGGCAAAGAGAATCCTTGCAGTCATGAATGTGGATGTCATACATTTTCTCGCCATTGAGATGCTACTATACGAGGGAAAAATTAAGGTTTATGACTGCAACTTACCTGTCTTCAGTGAAAAAACATTTTTAACCCACATGCAGTCACCCTTGAAGTTGTTGCCTAAGTTGTTGACGCAGAGTAAGCTGATGGATCATTTATCGACTGAAATCTTGATGAAGGAATCATGGGATTTTAAAGGTCGAAATAAGAACATCCATCTCCCAAAAGATACAACTGGTGCAGCATGCGGACTGTGCTTGCTTGCATACATCAAGTGTTTGCTGACCGACACATAAATGACCGGTGTGTACGATGCCATTGTGGAAAAGATACAATGGGACTGGGCATATGGGGTACTAACTAAATGGTTGGAGCCTATGTATAAAGAAGAATATGTACAAAGACAGAGACAAACACGATAACAAATTTTCATTTCAAGCCAATTCACTTTACTTGTAATGGCAATAATTTTTATGTCTGGCCAAGTTGAATTTTTATAATGCAACAGATTTTATATCTGTCATAACAGATATAGTACCTGTTGTGACAGATTGATTATCTGCTGGAATAGGTTGGTCATTTGTTGCGTTATCCAGATGTTCCCAGTCTATCTGTCGCAACAGATATACGATTTGTTGCAATATATAATCTATCTATTACAACTAATCAATAATCTGTTAGAGAAAATAAAAAAAGTAGGAAGACCTGTTATATAATTTCCAGTAGATAACCTAACTAAATGGTTATAGCCCATGTATAAAGAAGAATATGTACAAAGACGGAGACGAACACGATAACAATTTTTTTATTTCAAGCCAATTTACTTTACATGTAGTGGAAATAAGCTTTTTGTCTGACCAAGTTGAACTTTTATAGTGCAAGAGATTTTATATCTTTCGTAAAATATATAGTACCTGTTGTTACAAATTGATTATCTATTAGAATAGGTTGGTCATCTGTTGCATTATGCAGATGTTCCCAGTCTGTCTGTCGCAATAGATAAATGATCTGTTGCACATATAATCTATCTGTTACAACTAATCGGTAATCTGTTGGAGCAAATTAAAAAATAAAAAGACCTGTTATATAGTTTTTAGCAGATGACCTACGTGTTGCATCTCATGTTTCAACATATATCTAAATCTGTTTGATAAGATATGTTATCTGTTGCAGCAGATGTATTATCTGTTGTGATATTTGAATCTAGTACTCCATTTTAATTAACATTTTCAAAACTAAGGATTAAATTATATTCATAGATAGCATAAAATAAATCGAAACCTTCGAAAATTACATGAAATAACTCAACAAATAAATGAAATATAAAAAATATCATTATGGGTACAAATGATCTACTCTACAAATAAATCAATAAGTTAAACCAAGGAGGATAGGTTATTACATGGACTCAAGCTAGAAAGATCTAATCAATATGGACAAGTTGTTCTTCATTCGGTGCTACAGAATTCGGCTTTGGTCGTCGTGGATCCTTAATGTCGCTTGCATACGACTTATAAGCTTTTGCTTCTCGTATTTTCATAAAAGAGCAGTATATCTTTTGCGAAGTAATCCGGCATGAAGTCTATCATTTAGTACTTGTAATCCATCGCTCAAATACTCGGTGTAGGCGGCAATAAAAGGACCACAATTCCTGCGTTATAAAAAGCAGATAATCCATATCTTACAGTTCATGCAAGCGTTGTAAAATTTGTGAAATGAAACTAAATCATGACACTTAAACTTACAGGCTACCAATGGTTTGTTGAGCAGTTCCTTAAATATATTGTAAATCAAATGGATTAGCAATTTTATCCCGGTATGCTTTAATCGTCGACCAATTAGTACGAACCTTTTGGTCCAAAAAGTCCTTCATATCAAGCTAAGTAGGCAATATTTTGGCCAGCTTTTGTATCTCAGACAACGACCCGAAACGTCTCTTTTGCAACATCGAGTCATAAACTCGGATGCGCCTCTCTTTTAGAATGACGACAACCAACACCCAATGAAATTCGTCACCATAATTGATTGGAATGTACACTTTGTCGACCAAATGCCAAGGTAAGCCAGCCGAAATGCTAAAACCATTGATGATGTTGATTAAGCATTCCTCATTTTGTAAAACTTTCGGCTGTTGTTGACAATACCTATCGTAGGCATTATTGATGTAAACTTTGTACAAACAATTGCTTATCGTGTATCTGTATTATTCTTGTGTTTGCAACTTGGCCTTCTTTCATAGGTAGTAAAAAATAACATCGATGTGCTGCACATATTATCAAACATTTCGAATTACGTGATGAAAAAATTAATATACAGATGCAATTAAATAAAGTATTAATTAATAGTAATATGTATGACCTTTAAACCTCATCATTTCAGCAAGTTTGGGGCTGTGACATCAAATAGAACTAATTCTTCATTTTGGGATGTACAACAACAAAGTCAAACATATCAGAACCAAGACTCGATTTGTTCACTTTGTAGCGTTTATTATTTTGTTTTCTACATGATGATTTATATGTGTTAATGTCACGTTCTTACAACAAGAATAGTATAAACCAATATCTTTAAAAATTGATTTATGTACCTAATGGCATGATGCTTTAACATCCCATTGGTAATCTATTCTGAATAGTCGTTGATCAACTATGTTAGTTTTATTGGAGCCTCATCCGAGATGTTGAACCTTCAAATGGGTACTTCTTCCATTCTCCTAATCTGACAAGCTCCAATTTTTCTTCTTCTTTGGAAGCAGTTGATGGATTATCAACTGTGATATTATGCTCTTCAGCAGTGGCTTCTACTGTGACATCCACTTGGAAAGCCAGAATTATCAATGCTAATTACAGATATATAATAGATTGTCAATTTGTTGCAACAGATAAGCCTTATGTTGCAACAGATGGATCATCTGTTGGGATGAATTCGAACGGATAAATCAGAGTAGTACGATAATTTTGAACACATGACCCATCTGTTACTACATAAGATTCATCTGTTGCAATAGATAACGAATTTGATGCAATAGGTTAGACAACAGTTGCAATAGATGTATATATCTGTTTGATAATTTTTAGTAGATGTATTATCGGTTGGAACAGGTGATGTACATTCACCTTCTTCGGCTCATACTTCTCTCTGCGGCCCTTGCCCACTGAACATCAGCACAAGACAAAGACAGATGTATTACAATTTTACCTTTTTCGATGCTTGATGATGCCTTGAAAGTATCTTTCCTTCTCCTCTTATCCGCCTTGATCTCTAGTGGAGTGTATGGATATGAAATCCTCTTTGATGGAATGACACCCTTATTAGATGTCATTTCCTTTACAAAAGCAGTTAGTGCATTAATAGCATTAATCACTCTATCGTGTTTTGTCTTGCAGTCTTGATATTTACATACAGAATATTCGCTAGATGTGGCAAAATCTGTACAGCCAGTATGATAATAATCATAATGGCTTGTAGTTTCAAAAATGGTAAGATGAGCATTATTAGCCCCAACAATAGCACCACTACCACTACCATTACGATTACCATCTTCAACAGCAACAAGCCTACCCTCCAAAATTATTTTTCTTGTGATGGTTGTTGCTCCAAATAATTTCATTTTTATTCCATCAACGACTTTAGGGTCCGGTAAAGTTTGCACAGACCTTAAAGTAAGACAAAATGGCATCTTCAACTCTCAGTTGGTCGGAACAAGCCACAGATAGACAATCTAAAATAAATTGATACATATATTAGAATGATGATGAAATCATTTAAAATAATCATTAATTAAAATAAAAACTTGATTAGAATTAAACTTACTGCTTCATTTGGGGGTTGTAAAGATTAAGAAATTTTGCATTTCTATCGGTTTTGGCCGACAACCATCTCAGGATTTTTGGACAGGAAACTTCTTCCTGGTAGTTCACTTGTTGTCTCAAATAAGGAATGACTTCAAATGCCCAAGCCTATAACATAACGCCAATAAATCAAAAACATTATTGAATAAAAAAATAATGAATCATATCATGATAAAAGAAATATTTACCATGAAGGCCCATGGAAAGCCATATTAGTTGATCTCTTTAGCGTTAATGAAGTCAACAAATATTGGACAGTCATTTTGAAGCTTTCATAACCCCAAGGATAGCTGTTAAATGCCTCAAGATCCTCGGAGAGCATTATTAAACCAACACTTATGTTGTTGTTAACGTCTCTCACCTAAAGAATATTATGTATAAACCAAATCATGCACAATGATTTCTTGTGGTTCTTTGAGAGTCTTTTACCTTTTAACACTTCTATCAAATTTTTATTTTTGAAGCTTGGACCAAAAATCAACACCAGGTCTCATGATCACTCGACTTGACTTTGCCTTTTTGGGGTATGCGGGGTGGTTTTTATGGGTCAGGGTAGGTATAACTTGAAAAGAAGGAGGATAACATTTTAGTCCGGTAACTATGGCAAATTCCTTCCAACCAAAACAAACAGGCATGCCACAGTAATTTATCCACACCTCATCCATCTTGTCTTTGTTTTCATACATAAACCTACGCTTGAGAAGATCGTATACCATTTTCATCTGGAAATGAGCATTGTTGTCCTTCGGCAAATCAAGATATTTTCCAAAGCAGCTTTTCCTGAAATAAGCATCCAATTTTTATTCTCGAAGTATTTTTCTGAAGGTGTCAAAAGATTGTCCCATGGTTGACTTAACCACAAAATCACCCGTTAAATCTGTGGCATTATCACACTTCATTATCATAAGATAATGATCAATGCTGAAGGTTTTAACCAACTCATCGGCGGAAGGGCTATTAGCATTTGGATCATCTCTTTTGAGACATTCCTCCTCCCCATGTTCATTATCTTCTACTCCTGATTGAGATGACGCTTGTAAAGCAAGCTCATAGAGTGGTGGATGTAGCCGATCTGCTGTACTTGTTCCTTTACTTGGACTTGATTCGGTTTTTTTCTTTTGGGAGCCATATTATCTTAAATTAAAAGGAACATAAAATAGATTATAATTGATTAACACATCGTTAAAAGGGATAACATTAAATCTAATATGCACAATAGTAAAATAACAGTTCCAACAGACCACACATCTGTTGCACTAGGTATGTTATCTGTTGTAACATATAACTGACCTATTCCAACGGATGAATAAACCATTAAAAATAATAAAAACAGATCTCTAATCTGTGGCACCAGGTATGTTGTCTGTTGCAATATATAATCGACCTGTTGCAACAGATGAGTAACCATTGGAAACAATAAAAATAAAAATCTAATCTATTGCACTAGGTAGTTTATCTGTTGCAATATATAACCAACCTATTGAAACAGATGAGTAATTCATTAGAAACAGTAAAAATAAATCACATATCTGTTGCACCAGGTATGTTATCTGTTGCAACATATAATCGGCCTGTTGCAACGGTTGAGTAAATCATTGAAGATAATAAAATAGATCACCGAACTGTTGAAACATATCACCCATTTGTTGCAAAATGAGTTATCTGTTGGATCAATATTGTTTAGATTTCTTCCAAACAAAAAAATCATCTGTCGCAACAGATGAATGATCTGTTAGATTGTTTATCTATTGCATCAGATTTTCATAGTTTCATCAGATTTTAATCTGTTGCATCAGATATTTTTTTCTGCTACATCAGATATTTTTATCTGTTGCATCAGATGTCTTCATCTGTTGCATCATATGTTTTATCTGTTGCAACACAATTTTTACCAAGACAAACAACAAATCAACCCAGCAACACCAACACATCATACACACACATACTAGGAACATCAACTGTGAACAAAAATCACCAACAAATCCAAATCAACATTATGTCAACAAGAAGAAAAAATGCCAAAAATTAGGGTTTTATTCAATCCATATTTCAATACTAGAATAGTAGTTGTCTCAAGTTCCTTTGTTTCTTCATAATTTTTTACCTATGAAAAAGAAAATTGGACGATGAAGAACTGGAAGTTGTTGTCGCCGGAAAAGTCTTCACGTCGATTGACGGTTGAAAGTTAAAAGAGAACTCGACCGACTATTTTTTGCCGGAGGTTGAAGTTGCAGGGGATTGAAGGGAGAATTTTGTAGAACTGTTGGTTGGGAGATAGTTGAGAAGCTGTTAAGAGAGAGGAGAGAGACTGGTTGATTTGGATTGAAGAGGGTATGAGTTGATTTGTATTTTTGAAAAGATTAGAAATTTTTAAAAATATTAATCAAGTCCACAGTTAACTTAATCAAGTTTCCTAATGATGTTTGACCCTTTAAGTTGGTCAATGTCACCAATCCTTTATTAAAGACTTAAAAGACACCTTTCTTTCAATTTTCTCTACTTACTATATAAGAAGTCAAACAGGCTGCTAATTGTCGATATGTCTGCTTTAAACTGCTTTAATCGTGATTTTATTATATTACTTCTAATTAATTATTATAAGTTATTTACGTTTTAAGAAATTAATAATATTTAAGAAAAAAATAAAAGAGACATTTATGGCATGACTGTTTCAACTGCTTCAACCGTATTCTTACTATATCACTCATAATTAGTTATTATAAGTCATTTAAATATTAAAAAATTGATAATATTCAATAAAAAAAAAAGATAAAATAGACATAAAATGAAAAATTATTTCTTGATGTTTTAAATTAACTTGACATCTTATATGTAATCACTTAAAAAAAATTCACAAGTATTTTTTTATAATAATTTTACTATGTTACTTCTAATTCATGATCGACATGCCTGCTTTAGCTACTTCAACTGTGATTTTACTATATCACTCACAATTAATTATTATCCTATATAATAAGTCATAATAAGCTGCTGAAGCAGGCTGCTCATAGTCGACATGTCTGCTTTAGCTGCTTCAACCGTGATTTTACAATATTATCCATAATTAATTATTATAAATCATTTACATATTATAAAATTTAATAAAAAATTTGAAATGGACATTTATGACATGACTGCTTCATCTGTTTCAATCGTAATTTTACTATATCACTAATAATTAATTATTATAAGTTATTTGAGTATTAAAAAATTAATAATATTTAATAAAAAATAAATAGACATAAAATAATAAATTATTTTTTAATATTTTTATTAGTTATTTAAGTATTATAAAATTAATAATATTTAATTAAAAAGATAAAATAGGCATAAAATGATAAATTATTATTTGACATTTTAAATTAACTTAACTTCTTATATGAGATTATTTAAAAAATTTCACAAGTTTTTATTATAATAATTTACTATGTCATTTTTAATTAGTAGAATAGAAGAAAATATATTATAAATCACAATAACTAAAAAAATAAATTATTTAAAAAATATAATTAACTATCAATGTCATAAAAATTTAAACAACTTACAATATTATTATATAAATTTTATAAATTTAAATATATAATATATATCTAATTTTAAATTTATCAACTAAATGAATTAAAACTTGGGTTCTTTTGACTCATTTTTCTCCTTTTATACATACCCCAAAATTTAAAGCCTATTCTTAACATTGTCTGCCTGGCTAATCGGCCTTACTCTAAAGTTGCTGCTTATTTTTCCGAAAAAAAAAATAAAAAAGTTTGCGTTGGTGCTTATTTTTCAAAAATATTGTCCAAAAGTTTTTGGCTTTACACATTTACGTGAGGTAAGTGCAATAATCTTCAATGTGATCTGTAAAGTTGCTGTCATGACCCGGAGTTGAGCAATAGAAACAGCCTGTATATAATAAACATTGTAGTCCGGCTCTATAGTACACCGGCATAGCCATTACTTTAGTACACCGGTTGCTCTATTGCTTGCTTCATGTTTTAACTTCTATTTTGAGGTCTTTGACTTTGTCAAATGTATTGTTGGAAGAAATTGATTTCATAAGTTGCTTCTTCTGGTGTATAATATATAGTCCAATTAGTTGTTGTCTTTTAAATATTTAATACTCGGGTAAGTCTACGATCTTGATTTCTTGCTTCAAGCATACATTTCTAGAAGTTTCTTACTTGTTCAATGTACTCTACATCAGATTTGAAGGAATTGATTTCTGAAGCTGCTTAATATAGTAGTTCAAAAAGTTGAAGCTTTTAAATACTTAGTTGGGTAAGAGTAATGATCTACATATATTTCTTGTTTCCAACTTGCTTTTTATAGGTTACTGATTTGGTCAAATGTTCTAATCTTGATTGTCTCAGTAGGGTGCTGGTTATTTGGAGCAATTTTATAGAGTGGGGATATAGCAATTGATGGCTGAAATTGGATTAAGATTGAAAGCTTTAACAGGATATGCAGTCGGGGTGATTAGTTTTCTTGTTTTAGCTTTTGCCCTTTTGGCATCCGCTGAGCAAATTCTAAATGGAACAAGTAATGACTTTGAATCAGGCTCCTTTTTTAAGCTATTCAATGTTCTTCTTCAGGAGGGGAAAATGCATTACCAACATTTTTGGCCTGTAAGTTCACTTCCACATCAGTGACATATCATATTAGTTCAATTGAGGCTAACTTTTTGTAAGAATCATTCTGTTTAATTGACGGCTTGAAGGCGTAACCACTTATTTCTTAGGTCAAAGGGCACGCTTTGAGTATTTCAGAAACAAGTTGATGTCTTGTCATAGATGTATGACTGAAGTGTGATATATATTTCAGGAATTGGAATTTGGGTGGAGAGTAATTGTTGGTTCAGTGATTGGATTCTTTGCTGCCGCTTTTGGGAGTGTAGGAGGTGTTGGGGGAGGTGGTATCTTTGTTCCGATGCTTACTTTGATCACTGGGTTTGATCCAAAGACATCAACTGCAATATCAAAATGTAAGAATCTAACATCAACTGCAATATCAAAATGTAAGAATCTATTTGTGACATTAAATATTCATAATTTTCATGCTTGTCTTGTTTGTATGCTGATTTGTGATCGAAGCGTGTTTTTTAAGTTGAGGGGCTTCTTGTAAGATATAACTTCCAAGTGTATGCTAGATGGTTTCTTGTGTTAATACTTCCTGTTTCCCTCAAGCTATCACAACGCTTAGTTGTGTCCCTTTAGAAGGGGCATACAATAGGAAAAAATGGGAAAGAATTTTTTGAGTTCGGTCCATGCTCCACACTGTCTTTGAGGATTTTGTTTTCTTTTCCAGGCATGATAACTGGTGCAGCAGGGGCAACTGTCTATTACAACCTCAAGCTAAGGCATCCAATACTTGACCTGCCCATCATTGATTATGATCTATCGCTTCTTTTACAACCAATGCTATTGCTAGGGATCAGTATTGGAGTTGTTCTTAACATTCTTTTTGCTGAGTGGATGGTTACAGTTTTATTGATCATTCTTTTCATAGGTAATGATGATTCACCTGTGATTCTACCCATATTTTCGATAGTAGTTTTTTCTGATTGGTTTAGGGACTTTCAGTTACATCAACTAGGTCGTTCTTCAAGGGTGTTGAGACATGGAAAAAAGAAACCATAATAAAAAAGGTTTGTCTCTTGGACCTTCTTTCTGATTGTAATGTGCATTAGAATTTATACTTTTCTGATAAATTGTTCACTCGTGCTTCTTTTATGTCCAGGAGGTATCCAGACGCTTGACATCTAGCAGTGAGTTGCTTAAATTCTCTACTGTTATCAAGGTAAGTGTCAACAGAGATATTTGCCAGTTAGTAATATATGGTATTGTGAAACTGCGACAGATGCTGGTGCTGAAGATGCTGCATACAAACTTCTACCAGCAGATCCAAGAGTTAGAAATGAAGGGTATAAAACACCAGAGGTGATTATAACCCCCGCGGCCCTTATCGTTTGACCACTTTCATTTTTATCGCTATCAATTTACTTGACTACCTACATGGCCAATATCCAATCTTTCAATAAACAAGTATTACCCATGTTATTTTGACCTTGATGTTCCTTTACTTCGACATTTTGTCATTTCTTTTATAGATTCTAATCATTGTATTAAAAGTTCCTCTAGTTTTCTAAAATAACATAATGGTGCTTTTAATCTTCATGATAGCCAAAATGCGAGACCTAAAGTGGGATAAGGGAGCATTGAAATAGTTTTTGCTAAATGCTATATGCGAATGCTGACTTCTTGAGCTTTGCCAGGTATCGATTGTTGACAACGTGTATTGGAAGGATTTCATCATACTTATTGCTGTGTGGGTTATTCTCCTCGTACTGCATTTTTTCAAGGTTTATTGCTTTAAATTGCTTGCCTGTTTGTAATGCCTCCACATTTTCAGGACCACCTTCTGCATATTCTTGCCCTATTAAGTATTAACTTTCTCACCAGAAGCTATCATTTTTTATTTACAGAATTACACGTCAACTTGTTCAACGACATATTGGATCTTAAACCTCTTACAGGTACTTATTGCTTGAGATGTAAAAGAAACCGTCTCTGTATTTCCTCCATGTTCCATTCACCCTCATGTCCATCTAAACCTTGTGATCGGGCAGGTTCTTCTATCAATAATTTGCTATCAAGCTTCCACTCTTATGATATTGATTGTGTAGCTTAGCATTTTGTATCTAGATTTATCTGACATTAAATTATTTATGTAGCTAAACATACTGAATGAGATTTTATAGATGCGTCTCTCTCTTCCTTTTTTTAACTTTATTTTGAGCCGGGGGTCTATCGGAAACAACCTCTCTATCTCACTTTTGAGGTTGTGGTATGGACTACGTACACTTACCCTCCCCAGACCCCACTTGGTGGGAATATACTGGGTATGTTGTTGTTGTCTCTCTCTTCCTTTTGCCTAGTCAATAGATAGTTGACTGTGAAATTCATGAGGAAAATTGGCACAAATAGCATTTACTGCTTAGGCCTTAAGAGTTACCAAATGTATTACGAGGACATATTTGGTGAGAAGATGATTTGAATTAGAAGATTATATTTATGACCCTCCCTTGTTATGGACTTATGGTTACTACACCAACTTGAGCTGCTGCTTTGGGTTGATGTAAGAGGTATATCTTCTTATTTAAGAATATTTGTTTTCTAATTTTCAGGTCCCTGTTGCTGTAGGAGCTTCTGGATATGAAGCAGTTTGCTTGTATAAGGGAACGAGAATGGTCATGTCAAGTGGTGAAGCAGTAATAACCTGGAAAGTGCATCAGTTGATTCTTTACTGTTGCTGTGGCATTTTGGCTGGTATAGTTGGTGGGCTGCTAGGTCTTGGTGGAGGATTCATTTTGGGCCCATTGTTTCTAGAGCTAGGGATTCCTCCACAGGTGTATCTTTGTTTCTCCTGATAACTCTTGTTTTAGAAATTACAGCTTTTGCGACTTGCAACTATTGACCACCTCATTAATTTATGAATATGGAAGTTATTGACATACTAACTCATATAGAAATTTGCAAATGCAGGTTTCTAGTGCCACTGCTACCTTTGTGATGATTTTCTCCTCCTCCATGTCCGTAGTACAATACTACCTACTAGGACGTTTTCCAGTACCATATGGTAAGGAAAACTTAAAAATCTTCATTGGGTTTTATTGTTGTTAGTTGAGTGATGATATATCAAGCTCCTCATTGGTGTTTTTTTCGTTTCTTCACCACTCTATTTTTTTTCTCCATCTTGCAGCCCTGTATTTTGTTGCTGTGGCCACTGTTGCTGCCTTGGCAGGACAGTATGTCGTACGAAAAATAATTAGCATAGTTGGTAGAGCATCTGTAATCATCTTTGTTTTGGCCTTCACAATCTTCGTCAGCGCACTCTCATTAGGCAAGTTCCTTCTCTTTTCATTTTGCCTACATTTGAAAAAGAAAAAAGTTTGCTTACATGTTTTGAGCTATTCTAAACTGTCACTGTCAATCAACTATGATTCATTCCTTGACTAGTTGTGTAACTGATTTTATCTTATTGTCTACACGTACTTGTTACAGGTGGTGTTGGCATAGCAGACACGATTAAAAGGATCAAGGAAGGACGGTATATGGGGTTTGATAACATCTGTGAATATAAGCCTTAAGTTTTTGTGTAGCTAGTCTCGTTCTGGACTTCTTGTAACAATTTTTGACTTTAGGTGATTCACATATGTTTAGTTGGATGATAAAAAACTTTGGCAGTTATGAGGGTTCTAGATTCAAACTTACATTCTCTTGGCGCTAGTTAGGAGAATTCTGTTTTGGAACTTACACATAACAGAAATCCATTCCTTCTACTTTCATCAGTAATTCATGTAAATAGCTGCATGACTAAGCTGCGTATATAGTTCATGAAAATATTGAACTTTCCTCCAATTGTGTAAGTTTCTAAACCGAGGACTGGATGTATCCATTCCTTCAACTTTCACCAGTAATGCATGTTCAAGAACTCTTATCACCTCTGACGCTATATGTAGTATGTGTCTCTTATTTGGGTACTTAAAGTAATCTTGCTTGCGATGCCACGCATAAACTGTTTCCTGTAGATGTAGTTTATCACCGATTTCATGATCCTGCACTTTCTAATTCCTGTTGGTAACTACTGTTAACTCTTTTCACATTGGAAATTTATTTGCCCAAAGAAATTTGAAAATTAGAGAAGGATCAAAATAGAGCAAGAATAACAAAAGCATCCAGCAGTTTTGCTTCAACAATAGCAGCTTCAACTTTTCTTTTCAATTAACATTGGTTTCCAGGCTAAGTTAATCCATCAGGTACCAGATGCTTCTCACCAACACAGGTGCTGAAGTAACTCACTACTAGCTTAGACAGATGGAAAGATATCAACTAGTTTTTTTAAGTTGGCGTTTGACACTTTTTTTTAAGTTGGCGTTTGACACAGGTACAGTAATAACTCAGGCTACTAGCTTAGATAGATGGAAAGATATCAACTAATTTTTTTAAGTTGGCGTTTGGTGGATTTGATTCTTAGTCTCCCAAGGTCTTTTTCCGCCTTCGCTGACCACTGAGTCACATCATTGGGTGTAACAATATCAGCATGGTCTTGTCATCTGCCAAATAGTAGTGTGGGATAATCATCAACTTGCACATGCTTAAGAGCATAGACAGCTTTACCCAAGTTTACTAGGTAAAAGCTTCACAATCAATCTATATATCCATTTCCATAATGTGTGTTTTACTTTCCAACTGCACTCCTCCTGGCACGTTGTCAAGAACTGCTGCTTATGGGCACATGCAATTGCACGAGGCACGAGAAACCCTCTTGGCAGTTAATGACCGACTGATTGTAAATGAGGAAAGATATATTCAACCATTTCAAGATTGACAATAAGTTTGATGCAATTGTTTCTTCTTGGCCAAAATTTCCATTTGTCTTGCTGCTGGTTTATGCCATGGTGTGTATACCTTTGATATATGAACAACAACAGACATCAAATTAGGGCAGGGAAGAGGAAAACTGTATCAATTTTGTACCAATCATCTCACTCTCATAATTTTTTCCCAATTGAAATATTAGATATAAGTATACGGTGGTCAACGAAACAACTGTTGAGATGGCTGAGTTGGTCTAAGGCGCCAGATTGAGGTTCTGGTCCGGAAGGGTGTGAGTTCAAATCCTTGTGCTTTGATGGAAATCGTGGGCTATAGCACACGGTCATTCGCGCCGTTTCGCTAGTTTGGCCACCCAAACGGTCCCGTCGACCTCAAAAGCCCACCCTTGGCCGATGCACAACTCGCCTGGGAGCCCCCGATCGATTTTCGGTCCAAAACACGCTCGAGCCTCGGCCACACTCAGAAGAAAGCTTTCTTTTTTCAGTTCTAACTTTTGGCATATTCAATTTTTAAAATCCTGAATTCGCCCCTTGTCTTTTACATAACTAGACAAAAAGTTGATTCTCTTAATGGTGTGGGGCTTTTGAGGAACAAAATCTCATATTAATAGGTGAAAATAATTATTATTTATCAAGTTTCGTGTGAGGCTTTTGAGGAAAACTATGCGAGCTGAGCTAGATTCAAAAGGGACAATATCGCAACACGTTAAAATTATCTTTGGTCATGTTTTTGTCCTAACAACTAATAAAAGAGCCAATAATTCGACGAGGTGAGTATAGAGACGGTGAAGTAATAGTGTAAGGCCTGACTTAATGCATTTATCTATTTAGGGACTGTGAATAAAATTTTACATTATTAGGAAGGTTTATCGAACCTGAATCTAGATCAATCAAATCACAGAATTCAATATTCAATATTGAATGCTTCCAGAAAAAAAGAAGAAGAAGATATTTACTCATGATTTATGTGGCTCAACATGTCAAATTCATGCCTTCCTTATCATTTCAAGTTTCATCATTCGATCTTTCTTGAGCTCTCTAATCGACCCCATTCAAGCCGCACATCATTTTCTTTGCTTTCAAACTTAGGAACTAATAAGATATTAGGGTCTAGTCGACCACATGAATCATTTGATGTCAACATCTACCTTTCCCTTTATTGGTCTTTAAATCGATGATATGTATACATTCTCTTTTTTGCTCATTGGCTGTCAAGTGGACAATGAACATTTATTTTATTTTTGGTTATCCTTTGTCAAATTAGACCGTAAACCTATTTCATCCCCTAAAAGTCAATTCAAACAAAGAAAGATTGTCCAAATCTTATGAGAAATCCAAAATTTCATTCATTTATCAATGTGAGACATTTCATTTATCATCCTCTCCACCTTGTGCTTTCACAATATTACTCAAATAAATACTCAAATATTAGTCAACGACAATCATTTGAGATTTGAAGAGAGACAGAATAAGTGACAAGATCTTCCTTATTGAATTGGTTATTAATAAATGATAATGTACACGCTCGATGCGTGTCTGGCGAACACGTTTTAGTAGCTAGTTTAGGTGTACGCGCCTCGCACGTGTACCTCACTTTATTAAGTTCAAACGTTACACTTAATAGGATATTTGTTTAAATAATAAAGATAAATACAGTAATTAAATTCAATATCTTTTGGAGAATTTATTTAATTAAACCTAAACTTTACAAAAAAAATTTCTTAAAGTCGATTGACATTCATCTATCTCTGCAACAAAACAATACGACGATAGAGATATCAAACAATATAATTAAATCCAATCTTTACACAAAAATTTACTCAAAGCCATCTGACACTCATCTACCACCTGTAAACTATAACAAAATAATACGACAATAGAGATAGCAAAATAATACAACTAAACTTTACCTTTACAACAAAAAAATTCTCAAAACAGAGATATAAAAATAATACAATTAGACCTAACTTTTACCTAAAAAAATTTCTCAAAGCTGACTAACATTCATTTACCACCGGTAAATTCATCTACGATCTGTAAACTACAATAAAATAATACAATAGTGATCACAAAACTTCAGTTTTGATGAAAATAATTCTTATCTGAACAAAAACTTTGATACTAAAGAATGATTTGAATGAAAACGAAGAAGATATATATATATATATACACACACACGTTGAATTCTATTATGTTGACAAAAATAGTGAAAAAGTTGAGGGTTAGAAAATTAAGCATCCATCAATCTAGACATGCAATCGAAGATAGTTAGATGATCATCAATCATATTTTCTCAATAAGTAAATCTATTTCTTCTATAGTTTAATCTGCATCTCAATAGTTATAGAAGTATTTCTTAATAGAGTCCTATTTTGAGAGCATTTTTCTATTCTATTTTAGGAGAATTTTTCTAATTGATCAGTACAAAGGAAAATATTAATTGATTCTCTTTCCATATATTTTAGGAGTTCCATATATTTTAGGAGTCTAGTTAATATAATAAAAATAATTAAAATGCAAGGACAAAAAGTTCAAATCCCTTCACACTTTTAATATATTATAGATTATAGATTATAGAATAGATTATAGAATAGATATATATTATAGATTATAGATATATTATAAATATAAATTATAGATGAAGATATACTTAATTGTATGATAAGTATACCTAAAAAGGTAAATACTTATCATACAATTAAGTATAAAATATCCTATATATGATATATTCTCCTATTATTCATTGAATCTCGTCATTATGAAAAGTATGTCTTATTATATTTTCTCTCGATTTCAACAGAGGTACTAGAAACATGTATATATTTTGCAGTTAATGTAATAGGATTTAATAAAGATATAAATTATAGATATAGATTATCTTCTATAGTTAAAAAGATAATCATACAATTAAGTATAAAATATCCTATATATGATATTTCTCCTATTATTCATTGAATCTCGTCATATTATGAAAAGTATGTCTTATTATACGACTGCAATATTTTCTCTCGATTTCAACAGAGGTACTAGAAACATGTATATATTTTGCAGTTAGTGTGATAGGATTTAATAAGTTCTGATAATTTTTGTTGTAATAGATTATAGATATATCCATTTGTCTAAGTTATCAAATGATATGTAATTGTGTTGAATTTTTTTTTAATGGTCGAATGCATCAGGTCCATCCAAATAGATATTTGTTATCTTCTATTAGCATAAGTATCAATTAATCAATATATGTGAATTCTTTACTTGTCAATATATGAAAACCAAGTCAAGAAAAAAAATTTATAGTTGTATTTATATCTATCTATACATCTATACAATATTAAAAGTGTGAAGAATATTAGAAATATTGTTTGAATTTTTAGCCATTTATTAAAAGGCTCCGCAATTGATAAAATCATTTTTCACTATTTTTCTCAAAATATAATTTATTTATTTATATAATACTAAAAAATTATTTTTGTGTCCTAAAAGAATCCGGGCAGAGTCAAAGTTGCCTTGTGCGACTACATTTTCCTTATTTACATATAATCAGTCCATTGAGAGTCAAATTACTCTAGATAAAATTTATAAAAAAAAAAAAACGTGGGTAAAAGACTAAATTGGAATCCTAATATTTAGCACTTTTAATTAATTTAGTTTAAATTAGATTTATGATTCTTTATATAATATTTGACATAGAACTAAAGGACATCGAGGAGAATCATCCCTTCGAACTCTGGCAATGGGTGTGGCACCCTACCCAGTGACGAACAGAACAACAACGTTTATCCATATATAGAGAAGGGAAAAGACGAAAAATTAGAAAAATCTTACCAGTATGTTTTTTTAGATATATGCTTTAATATCTCGAGCTAATTTTTTGTTTTTTTGATGATATTTCATCTTATCTTGTAGTGTAGAACACTTTGACTAATGAAAGGGCCAAGATTGAGATAATTATTTGATTAAATTTGTTTACAATGTTAAATATAAAATTAATTTTTTAGTTTGTTTATTTTGTGTGTTAGAAATGAAGAATGATACTTTTGTTAGTAGTTTGCTAAAAACTAAAATTTATTGTTGCTTACGGTGCTTACGAGACATTTATAAATTATAATACCTATTTCTTCTACTTTTTTTCAAGGTTTTATATTTTAATGCTATATTTTTTTTTTGAGTATGGTTAATCGCGTGCATGAACATAATGTATGCTATTTGTAAATGATAAGGTATTGCTCGAAAATTTATATGACTTAATAGAAACATAGAGATAGTTTACGTATCTTTGTGCTTTCAAGTGGTATTTATTCAATTTTTTTGTACCCAAAAGTGTGCTATTAACTTTCAAATATCAAGATCCACGTATTCATGCTATACAATCAAGAATTCGTGTTGTCTACTTTCCTCAGGATAATGTTTCAAAATATTACTACTATATTACTAGATCCAAAAGCTTTTAAAGATAGTTAATTTATTTGATGAGCATTACAAAGACAAAAACATTTCAATTGTTGCTTGAGTAGAGGCTCGAGGATTTATATTTGGTCCACTAATTGCTTTGGCGATACGGGTAAAATTTGTCCCTTTGAGAAACCAACGAATTGCCAGCTGAGTTTTTCAAAAGAGAGTATGACTTGGAATATGTATGGAAGTGATTGTCGTGACTCTTGAAATGCATATTGAAGCCGTGGAAACTGGTGAGCGAGCTTTGGTGGTTGATGACCCAACCTATTCGTTAACTTATTATTTTAACCCATTAGATGTAATTTAATGTGCTCATTATCTTACACTTATCGCTAATTACATGATACAAAGATGTGCCAACCAATAGTGAGAAGGCCCTTTTGTAAGCTGTGACAAATCAACCAATATCAGTGGCGATTGATGGGGTAGCTTCAATTTTCAATTCTATTCAAGTGGTGTATTCAGTCAATCATGAAACACTCATCTTAATTATTTGTTATAGTAGTGGGATATGGTGCTACAAAAAATGATACAAATATTGAATTATAAATATTTTTTCGAGGTGGGTGAAAATGAATATATACACATGAAAAGGGATGTTGAAGACCAAAAAGGCCTTTGTGAACTTGTCATGGGTGCTTCTTATCTCACTGCCTAAAAGAAAACTTTATCCTTGATTAGCTATTTTAAGTACTTATTGGTCTTAATTGTTTATATGTGAATACATTGTTAATTTGAAGTAGACTTGAATTGGACTGTCCATAGCTATAGAACAAAAAAAGTGCCAACTTCTAAATTATTCTTTTATGATCATCACGTGAAACATAAATAAATTAATGCTTTATGGTTCTGTGTGTAAAATTGAATCAAATCCCTCCCCCCTTCTTTGATCTAAGCTAAGACTCTTTTTAATTGTTATGCATTTCTCTCAGTGTCGTTTAACTCCAACTTTGCAACAAATACATTGACACTATTTTCTATAGATAAAATAAGATATTGAAATGTATTTAGTTATTTAGCAGAAATATATTTAGTGAAATTAAGAGGTATTAGAAAGAGGGTAATGGGCAGAGAGAAATACACAAAAAAATGGAGCATTCTGAGTAAAGTGACAATGAAAAATTAAATTTGGAAAGAATAAATCTAAGCCATTAAAAGACTTTATAATTGACAAAATTATATGTTTACTATTTTTTCTCAAATAATTGTTATTTGATTGTTCTCCTAATATTAAAGACATAAATATATAAATGTCACAAGGGACAAACGGAATATATAAATGTCACAAGGGACAAACGTGCAACATCCATTTTCATAGACTAGTAAATAAATGTAGAGAAGGATTTTCGCTCTTCATCTTCTTCTTCCCTTTTTAGTGAAGTCGGAAGCCTTAATTTTAGCTGGTCTTCATCTTCTTCTTCCCTTTTTAGTGAAGTCGGAAGCCTTAATTTTAGCTGGTCTTCATCTTCTTCTTCCTTTTTTAGTGAAGTCGGAAGCCTTAATTTTAGCTGGAGACAAAGTAACCTCGCATTGTTGCTTTCTAATGAAAAACTGAAGGGATGTTGGAATAATTATGGATCGGGTTAATTCATTCACAAGGGTTATTTTACTAGTTTGTTTTTCTCTTAAACCCTAAGACACCATTATAGATATTGTGATCACATAAATTTTAAATATATTAGTACATATAAATAGTGTGGATTAGTATAATTAAATTAATGATTTAAATTCAATAAATATGAATTTTATTAAAATTTAAATTTTATTGGGCTAGTTCACTAATCTGGACTATAAAATAATAAGCTCATTTTGCAAAGCTAAGATGTCATCCTATCTAGAGGCTTACTTTGGTGTCACATATCGAATGTCGTGGCAAATCTAGTCAAGCGAATGAGCCAATAAGATCAGATCATGTGTTAAAAAG
Organism: Capsicum annuum; assembly: GCF_002878395.1. Lineage (NCBI taxonomy): Eukaryota > Viridiplantae > Streptophyta > Magnoliopsida > Solanales > Solanaceae > Capsicum > Capsicum annuum. Next base: position 95,445,568 of record NC_061122.1, on the reverse strand, counting down.
ATGCAACATGCATAGTGAGATCAAAGGCCAATCAAATATAGCCATATCACTTAAATCTAATTGGTCAGAAAAAGTCATTTTTCCTAGAGAATGTAACACTCACATATTGAAATCAATAAAATAATTTTTACAATATTTTTCTTATCTCGATTATTTTTTTCTCGAGTCGAATCATATTGTCAAAAAATTCTAGCACGCCCCGTGGGACAATCTCTACCTCTCATCCCAGATTTTTCAACATTAAAGTTTAAGAACACTGAAATGAATTCCAAAAAGGTCAATTCTCAATCAACTGCTTTCAAGGCCGCTGATTCAAACTCTCGACTGCAGTAGAAAGCATCCTTGATGTTATTTTTAGAAGCTTTGGAGCTGTCACATGGAGAACAACTAGTATATTAGGACAACAAACACACCAAATGCCATCTGTACTAACTTTAATTTTCAGATTTTCAACCCCAAAAGGAGCAAGGTCCTATACAAGTGCTTCAAAATAAGAAAGCAATATGGCAAAGATAATTAAGAAGACTCTAGCTCTACTTGAGCTCTCTGGTTAATAAAACTCTAGGAAAAAGAGTGACGATAGTTCAACCAACGTATCATCTTCAAATATGTGCAAAATCAAGACGCTTATATTGATAGGTTGGTGGATAATTCTATAGCACATGGCATACTGTGAGCATGGTAGAGCTCACAAATACCCATTAAAGAAAGGATGAGCCAGTTGTTGACTTCATTAATCAATAGAGAAATGTGATCCTAAATTACAAAGATAGGCTCAGTGAAACTTCTGCAATAGAGGTATGCATCCAAGGAATGCACTGGAAGCTTCTCTATAACTTATCAGGCATTAAGCCAAAATCCTTTGAAGAGTTAACTACCCGTGCTCTCGACATGGATTTGAGTATGTCTTTTGTCGGAAAAGGAGTAACGCCTATTCATGATCCCCGAAAGAGAAAGGACAAGTAGGAGCAAAGAAGATGGAGAAAATTTATCTCCAAAAGAGACAACAAAGAATCCATGAATTTTAACGTGTCTTCTGTGAAGTTCAACACAAAGGTGAGCAAGAATCAAAGCATGAAGATGACTTATAAAGCACGTTCAAATCAAAACTTGACTTTGAAGGAGATGAAAAAAAATGAATACCCCTTCCTTCATTTTGATGTTGTTAAAATTTTTGATGAACTTCTTGAGCATAAGCTCACTGAGCTACCAGAGATGAAGCGACCCAAAAAAGATGGAAGGACTGATGATCCAAACTATAGCAAGTATCATAGTCTTGTAGGTCACCCTCTGGAGAAATATGTTTTCTTCAAGGAAAAAATCATGCAACTGGCAAATGAGAAGAAGATCTTCTTTGATGATGAGTAGGCTAATTCTAATCAAATCTCCATCACTTTTGACTCGCTCGATCTGGTCCAAATATTTCCTAAAGAGCATAAGGTGGAACCATTGGAGCATGAAAAGTCTAAAATTGATGAAGGTGATGATAGAGGTTTGATTCTAGTTACTAAGTAGAGATACAAGAAGATGAGTCTACAAAAAGAGTCATTCGAGCAGCCAATTAGAAAGAGAATGGTGAAAAAACTATAAAAACAAAGGCTAGTTGAGATTCCAAAGAGGGTGAGGGTAGTGGAGCATCACTACCATAAACCACGACATTCTGTGACTTTGAAAAAATTCTTGCCAACTTGATTCCGTGCTAAGATTGCTCAAGTGAACTTCAAGGCACCTTGCTTTAATACTAGAAAAGAAGGAGCAAAGGGTGAAAATATATCCATGGAAGTTCTTTCATCTTTTGAAAAGCCTATTAAACCTTTTAGCCAAGAAGCACATGTATGTGATACAAAATTACATCTACAAATGATGGTCTCTTGTTTGGTAAAATCCTACACAATCATTCCTTGTATATGATGGGTCATGTTTTAGGAAAGAAGATAAACAAAATCTTGATAGAAAAGGAACCCAAAATTAACATCTTAACTGTTCGCACAATGAAGAAACTTGACATCACAACTGATGAACTTACTGAAAGTTATTTGATGATTCAATGGTTCAATCAAGGGTGTCAGAGGGTCATATGATCTATCAAGTTTGAGATCCATATGGATAATTTGTGATCAAATGTATTAGTGAATGTGATCAATACGAAGAATTCATACAACAATTACTTAATGGCCTTGGGTACATGAGAATGAAATTGTCTCATCCTTCTACTATCAATGCTTGAATTATCTTAAAGATAGAGTGAAATAAAAAATAGTTACCAATGATAAGCCATTCACTAAAGCTGAGTCATACTTTATTGATGCGAAATTCTACTTGAAAAAACTATGTTGTGAAGGTGAAAAGAGTTGATAATGTCACAACAACCAAGGGTGATGAGCTTGAAACTAAGAAGGTTGAGGTGGTTGTCAAAAAAGTCACCAGTAAAAAGTCTTCCTCCACTTCAAATAAATAAATATTGCATCTTGAAGTAGAAGCCAACTTCTGTGCTCTTCTATGTACCGGAGGTAAAGAAAAATAAAGATCATTGATCTGATGCCTAAGATGATATACTAGAGGGCTAACTCTACCTATCAAGTGGATTGATGCAATAAACCCTTCCTCAAGGCTATATGGAGAACTTGTGGCTCAAAATTCTCCATAAGATATGCCACTCCTATAAAGCGCACAAATTAAGGAATTGATCCAAAATTTTACATGTTATTTGTAAAGCTTAGATAAAATTCTAATAAGCCATCAAGGTCGGCAAAACTCCCATTAAAAAGTACTACCAAGAAAATTCATGAAGGCTTAGGATACACGCTACCACCTCCAAATCATTTCTCCATAAAAAAGCAGCTAAAAATATATCACTATGAAAGAAGAGTCCAGTACTTCTAACAAAAGACCTTCCATCTTTGATCGACTTAGAAAATCAACCACAAGATTTTTAGTGTTCAAGAGGCTGAGTCCAATAAGTAAGAATGAAAGCAACAACTGTTTGAGAAATTATCAAAGTACAACAATACACTCTTCTCCTAGGATCTAGAAAGATTTCCAAAGTTTGATTCCTTTTAAAATGAGGCGATAAATGGAACTTGTGGTTTCATCCAAGAAGGTGATAAAGGTAAAGTCTCATACTGCGAATTATACCAAGGAAATTGAGGAAAATAAAGTGTAGGCTCTTCATATCATATTACAACCCAAAGTGAGAATGATGTCTTATCTCAAATAAAGGTTGATGAAAAGCTAAAAGAATACCATATATCTATCAACAATATTGATCCTCAAGAGGAGTAAGATGGTAAAAACACTTTGCCAGAACTTGAAGAAGGAGTAAAGACCATAATTAATCCCTTAAGAGAATTTAATCTTGACATTGATGAAGATACTAAACCATCTTACCTGAGAAATTTTCTAGAAATGAATGAATAAATCCCTTTTATGGACATACCCCAAAAATATAAAGATGTTTTCGCTTAGAATTATAAAGATATGCATCTCTTAGATCCAAAAGTAGTAGTCCATCAGTTGGCGGTCAAGAATGGTGATCGTCCTATTAAGCAAGCTTGAAGGTACTTTAGGATAGAATTGGTTCCATTTATTAAAAATGAGGAAAACAAACTCATTGAAGGTGGATTAATTCATGAAGTAAAATAGCCCACATGGGATTTCAAGTATTGTTCCTATGAGGAAATACAATGGACAAATTTGAGTTTGTATCAACTTTAGGGTTTCAACAGCGCCTATCCTAAGGATTATTTTCTAATTCCCATTCCAGAGTTGATGATTGATACTACCACTGGTTATGAGGTGATGTCATTTATGGATGGTTCATTTGGGTATAACCAAATCTGCATGGCACCAAAGTATGAAAAGCTCACTATATTTCATACGCCTAAAGATATTTATTGCTACAAGGTGATGCCTTTCAATTTGAAGAACATTGGTGACACTTAGTAAATGGATATACAAAACATATTTGATGACCTACTCCATAATAAGTGAAGGGATATGCAAAACATCTTTGATGACCTACTCCATAAAAATATTGAGTGTTATGTAGATAACTTAGTGGTGAAGTCAAAAAAGAGAAACAACCACTTGAAAAACCTAAGAATGATATTTGAGTTGCTCCGAAGATATCAGTTTAGGATTAACCCATTAAAATGTGCCTTTGGAGTTACTTGTAGAAAGTTTCTTAGCTTTATTGTACAACACCGAGGAATTGAAATTAATCAAGCCAAGTTCGATGTTATTTTAAGGATTCCCAAGCCATGAAACATTCACGAGTTAAAAATTCTTCAAGAAAGGCTAGAATATTTAAGGAGGTTCATCTCAAGCCTAGATGAAAATGTTAATCATTTAGTTGTATTATGAAGAAGGATGTTCATTTCGAATGGGACCACGCTTTTAGTAAGACCTTTGAAAGTATTAAATCATACTTGATGAAGCCTCCAGTTCATTCTGTACCTATACTTAAAAACTCATTGATAATTTATATCACGGTACAAGAGAGGAAATTTGCAATACTACTAGCTCAAGAAAATAGTGAAGTCAAAGAAAAATGTCTTTACTATCTGAGTAGAATGATGACATCAAATGAGATAAATTATTCTCCAATTGAAAAGATTTATTTTGGTTTATCTTCTCAATCCAAAAAAATAAAGCACTACTTTCAAGCTCATGTCATTTGTTTTGCGTCTAGGGCAAATCCCATCAAGTTTGTGATGTTGAAACCAGTCCTTAGTGTCCAACTTACAAGGTGGTACCTTCAATTTCAACAATTTGAGATTATGTATATTTTCCAAAAGACCATAAATGGATAAGCATTGTAGACTTTTTGGCAGACCACCCAACCCCAATGATTGGAAACTAATTGATGAACTTTCTTAAGAAAATGCATTGGTTATTAAAGTTAGACCCCCATGGAAGATGTGCTTTGATGGTGCCACACATCGAGGTAGAGCTGGTTCTACCATGGTGTTTGTCATCCATAAGGAGAGGTCATCCCATACTCTTTGATCCCAAAAAACCGTTGCTCCAACAATGTTGCTCAATATCAAGCATTAATACTTAAACTTGAGATGACTGTCGACATAAAACAACTATAATTACAAGTATTTGATGACTCTTATTTGGTGATCAAACAACTCTTGGGAAGTTATTAAGTCAAAAAGCCTTAGTTATGCCTATATAATGAATATGCTCAGAAGTAGATGGGATGGCTAGAAGAAGTGACCCTCTAGAACGTGCTAAAGAAATAAAATAAGCAAGTTGTTGCCTTCGCTGTTATAGCCTCTGGTCTAACTATTCTAATCAGGCACGAGTTATTAACTACCCCGAATGGGTAGTACCACTATTGAATAATTATGAATATGTAGAAAAAAAGGTTTATCACCTCATCACTATGTCGGAAGCTTTGAAGAAAGATTGTAGACAACCTATCATTGATTATTTGTGTTATAGGATACTTCCAGAGGACCTAAGGAGATAGATTGACATTCGTCATCATACACATCACTTTTCTTACTACAAATACATGCTATACATAAGATCATTTGAAGAAATACTCCTGTGATGCTTATGAGTGGAAAAAATAGTTTAAGTTTTTGGGAGTATGTGGATCATATCAGTCTGAACCAAAGTTCTACTTTCACATATAAAGGATGAGATATTATTGGCCAACAATGGTAAAAGATTGCTTAGACTGTGCTAAAATGTATAAGGCTTGCCAATTTCATGTGAATTTCATACATCAGCTTTCCAAATTGGTATAAGGACCACTGCATCTTGCCCATTAGATGCTAGGGGATTAGTAGTTGTTGGACCACTACCAAAATTTTCCGGTGGACACTTATACATCTTAGCTATGACATATTACTTCTCAAAATGGGTCAAAGCTATTGCTCTCAAGAAAGTGAATAAAGAGAATGTTGTGAACTTTATCTGAGTGAATATCATCTTCCGCATCGAAATACCTCTGTACATAATAACCTACAATGGCAAGACATTTGATAACAAGTTGATGAACAAGATTTGTGATCTCTTTAGTTCAAGCAGTGTAAGTCTTCTATGTATCATGTTGCCGCTAATGGTCTAGTCGAAACATTCAATAAGACTTTATGCAACTTATTAAAAAAAGTTTCTCCAATTTCAAATGAGACTAGCATAAATGAATGAAAGAAGCTTTGTAGGTATATAGTATGACTTACCACACATCAATGTAAGAAACTCCATACTTGCTTTTGGAGTTGAAATAGTCCTACCACTTGAGCGTCAAATACCTTTTTTAAGACTGGCTATTCAAAAAGGGCTCACCAAAGAAGAAAATACTAAGTTACATCTTGCATAGTTAGAAACTATTGATGGGAAGAGTCTAGAGGCTCAACGAAATTTTGAATGTTATTAAGCATGTCTATCTCATTTATTCAATAAAAGGATTTGCTTGAGGTGCTTTCAAGTTGGAGATCAGGTCCTTACGATAAGAGGCCCATTATCACTTCTCATATGTTTGGGGGTAAATTCACCTTGAAGTAGGATAGATCATATGTCATACAAGAGGTATATTCAAATGGTTCTTATAAGCTTGTCCGTGCAGATGGCATAAAAATTGGTTCTATTAATGCCAAGTTCTTGAAGAAGTACTGTCCTTAAAGTAAAATAACTCTCCTTAAGGTACGATCATAAAATACATGAACAATCTTGACCTATAAGAGTATAAACTATGTATGCCTCCCCCCAAAATAAAGTTCACTAGGTTGAAACCTCGAGAGAGGCGACCTAGGCAAAAGTTAGGACACAAAAAAATATATTAAAAAAACCTTACTCAGAACTACGTTGTGACTTGATACTTTTATCCAGGTACATAGGCACTTATAATTACATTATGAATTTAGTTGTATAAGTGTAAAAAAAAATACATGTGTCCACTTGATCCACCACACGAAAGTTTATTCTACAGGTATTTACATCAAACTTTGAACTTGTACTAAATATTCATGGCTCAAGGGGGCAGACCTTTAAAAAATGAACTTCTTCAATTGAATTTGAAATACTCAAGTTCTCTGAGCCTAAAATTTGAAGTTGTAAGTCTTCCAAGACTGCAAATTGAAGATGAGAATCTACCAAGTTTGTAAGTTGAAGTCTTCAAATTTGCTAAGTTTGCAAACTGAAGTCTTCAAATCCATCAAGTTTTCAACCTGAAACCGTTTAAAGCTCCAAATTTGTAAGTAGAGGCTTTCTAAATTTCCATGTCTTAAGGAGGCCAACATTTGTCTCTTTGCACCTTTAACTAGCCTTTTTGCGGGTTTATCCTTGAAAAAATCTATAAATCTCCATGCCTTACGGTAGACAAAATTTGTCCCTTTGCACCTTGAGCTGAGTTTTATGAATTTATCATTAAAAGAATCTATAAATCTCCATACCTTAAGGTACAAAATTTATCTCTTTGTATCTTAAGCTGTCCTCTTAGGGTTTATCCTTAAAAGATCTTTAAACTTCTATACCTTAAGGTGGACAAAATTTGTCCCTTTGCACCTTAAGTTGACCTTTTCATGGATTTATCTTTAAAAGAATCTTTAAGTTTCTATGCCTTAAGGTGGATAATATTTTTTCCTTTATACCTTAAGCTGACATTTTTTGTGAATTTATCAAACCTGAAGCCAAATTGGTTGGTTTTAGGGTGTATAGAGGCAATGTTAAATTCTCGTACCTTAAGCCGATTATTGCATAATCACCAAACTTAAATCCAGATTGGTCAGTCTTAAGATATACGGAGGAGAAGTTAAACTTTCACACCTTAGGTCAATTGTTGCATAGTAACTAACCTTGAAATCAAATTGGTCAGCCTTAAGATATACAAAGGTGAAGTTAAATTCTCGCACCTTAAGCCAATTTTTTCATAGTTACCAAACTTGAAGCCAAATTGATTAGTGTTAAGATGTATGTAGGAGAAGTTAAAATCTGTCACCTTAAGATGATTATTGCCTAGTACCCAAACTTGAAGCCAAATAGGTCGGTCTTAAGATGTACGGAGGCGATGTTAAACTCTTACACTTGAAGCCGATTATTGCATAGTCACCAGATTTGATGTCAAATTGGTTGATTTGAATTTTCTTTCCTTTAGAAGTGTCATAAATATTATATTACCCTTTACAATAGAATAAGCCACTCACAATTTCAACATTTCTATCCCTAGATATGATTTGTCTTGTGAAGCCATACGAACTTAAAATTATAAACGTATCAGCATGCAGGGCAACTTCAAAAAAATATCTAGGATAATTCTAAAGGTGCTAAATTTCAATTTTTGAGTATTCTTTAGATACATATGGTTTCTATAGAATTAACTAGATTATGATTATGATACTCCCACATTGAGATATAATTTTTTTGTGTTTGCACACAAATCTGAAACTACTGGTGTATCAAAATCATAAGTTTATTTCAGAATAAAATTTTATAAGAACACGTAAGTATTAAATTATGAGTTATAAATATTTTATAGATCTTCATGTCTAGTTTGAAGAGAATCTAACTGCTTGTGATTTTGTCATTTCTGCTGCAAGATATGAAAGTTTTAGTAAAGACGCGCAGGTCTGAAATTTTCTGCATGGTGAAATTTAAGGTTAACTTCAAAAAATTATCTAGAATGATATTGAAGGGTTTTGAGTCTGAATTTTGGATATGTTCTAGATCTCAAAGTCTAGATTCTTGGACTATTAAATCGTTCATGATTTTGATATTTTTATAAATTGATATGAACTTTCTACCACTAACATATAGGGCTAGAAAAACGTGATGAAAATTAAAAGGAGAAGAAAATTATTACCTAGCATTATACTTCCTTGACGTGGATAATGACACTCTAATTGATGGAAAAATAACTGGAAACATATCCCTTTTTATTGAGAAGTTGTAAGGATAGTGTTGAAACCTTAAGGGTTGCACCACACAGTGAGGGATCAGGTCCCTCAAAATCAATCACTGGTAAAGTACACAAAATAACCAGGAATTAAGAGACAATGTAGGAAGATTAAAGGCACAAGATTTTTACATGGAAACCCAAGAAGGAAAAAAACATGGCTTGCCCTCACAAGTACCAAAGAAATCCACTATAATCAACCTTCTAATTACAGTCTAGATTTTATCCTACCTCTAGGCTCCATTTGCTAGTAACAACTCTACTACAAGCTCATCTTGGTAACTCTACCAAGGACCCTCTATACTAATTAAATATAATCAGTCATAAGCTTAGGCAGCTCTACCTAAGCACCTCTCTCAACAAAAGAAAACACTACTCTTATAACACACGTAGTTTAATTACAAATCATTACTCACTCAAGAACACTCACTCACTCATTAAACATACTACAAAGATAAGAACATGAGCAATTCTTGAGCAATCTTGAAATGGAGTTTTTGTTTCTTTTCTTCACGCTTTTGAATTTTCCCAAAACTGATTTGATGAAGAGGTGTCTCTTTCCTCTTATAACTGGGTGATGATTAGGGCTGTAAGATAATTGGACCAGCTATCCTAATTAGTACAAAATAAAACTTGCAAGTTTGTTACACAAGAGGATAAAACTTTGTAGACAACGCGTGCCACCTGTACTGTACCTTGTACATATAGAGACCTGGTCCCTTGCAGTTTAGCTGTTCATCGTAAAAAATACATATAATAATTTTCCCACTTTTGATTATGACAAACCAACTATATATTTTTAAGCATCAATGCATATTTATCACATTTAATCAGTGTGATTACCACTTAAAAATGAATGTTCCCCTATCATCATGCTTCCTCCATCATCATGCACACAAGGAACTGGTCCCTTGTTGTCATCTGCAGCAAAAAACTCTGATTTCTTCCCTCTTTCATCATGCACCTTCATTTAGTAAATTTTCATACTTCTTTCCCTTTCAACATGACTCTCTTCATTTATTTATTCAGTATATCACATACTTCCTCTTATCAGAATAACACTCAAATCTGTAACTTAATTTACCGAGTACTTGGTCCCTACTTCATTAACTCAATATTCCTACTTTTGGTATCATTGAAAAGTAAGAACAGTAAACCAAGAGTAAATTAAGCTTAAATTAGTTAACTTATGGACACTGGGGCAACACTAACATGAGGAACAACTTTGCAATTTAAAGAGAACAAATGTAAAACACAAAGCAAAGATTCATTCATAAGTAGGATAAGTATCATTGCACTACATAAATTAAATGTTCTTAGGGAAAAAGTCATAGGAATCAAGAAGGATTGACAGGTGAAGAATAGGGAAAAATATTTTAAAAAAGTAGGGCTAGGTTGTTGTTGAGATACCTTATCTCTCTATTCAGTCTAAGGACCTCCTCAGTTAAGATTGGCACCCTATTTTTTAGTTCAAAATTCTCTGTTATGAGCATTTCAATATCACATGGGATTCTTTTGGAGAAATGCTGAATTGTCACCTGGAGCTTGCTGATTTCTTCATCCTTAACAGCTAGGTTGAGCTTCAATTCCTCTATTTCCTTGCTAAGCTCCCTTTGATAAATGCTACCTAGTTTGACACATTCAGTCTTGACCAGTGTTTTCATGTCAAGTATTTGAACCATAAATCCTTGGGTTCCAGAATCACAGACAATGCCTTAATAAATAAGTACTTTGTTCAGCCAAAATCCATAAGGTATTCCATGCCTTTCATTTTTCCTAAGAACCACTTTTTTGAATTTGTTCTATCATCAATGCAGGTAGATTAATGAACTCAAAGCAAATAAGGCATTCCATCACGTATAAGTAAGTGGTTGAGGAAATGTTTCTCTTTTGTGTCCTAGGCAGAATTACTTTTTTCACAAAGTCAATAATCAATTGAAGCTCACTTTTGAATGAGTTCCCATTCAATGTAGCCACAGATTTCTGTTTGATCTTAGATGCATTTTTTAAGAATTCTATTGAAGGAAGCTACTTGGAGATAGTTCTCACCCTGTATATAGGAACTTCCAAAATTCATCCCTCTATTTCCTCATTCAGCTTAATTTTCTTTTCTTGGACCTGTGTCCTGTTTTTTGAGAATTCCAAAGTGAAATAGAATTCTCTAACTATCTCATAAAAATAGTGAGAATAGGTCTTTCCATGAGATGCATCCAACCTTGATGTCTAACCAGCTCAACTAATTCAACCATATTAGGTTCTGTTAGCATATTTGAATAAAAAATCCTTCTAGTTAACACCTTTTGATTCTTCGAGAACCTGCTTCTTTCTTCCTTGGTTACAATATCATTTTTCTCCCCATTCTTTCTTTTGGTATGAGTGATCACAATTTTTTTTAGATCTTTTACTCTTCTTGGGACCAGGTCCATCAAGAGTCAGCTGCTTCTCAGTAACACTTCTACACCATTTTCCAGAAATTTTTGGTATTTTACTGATATCAGTTTTCTTGTGATCAACTAAGCTCCTTCTTGGGCTATTTGACAACAAACTAATATTTTCAGCAACCTTGGTTTCATCAATCACAACATCATCAGGATAGTTTTGAAGATTCAGGGATGATTTTTCATTGATAGGTTGAGTGATAAAGGAGTTAAGATTTGATAGAGAAGGAGAAAATAGATGTTTTCAATAAGGTTTGGAAAGAGATTTTTCATAATTCTAAGCTTAGAATCCATTGAATGACAAGATACTGGGAGAGCTGCAACCATCAAGAAGGTCTTTTTCCTTAGAAGGGCTATTTGGAATTTGGATTTTCCCATTTGATATGAGAAGGAGTGGTTACATCAAGATTTAAGGAATAATAAGCACAAAGAAGGGTTTTCTGGGGGAACAAGATATGATCAATATCAGATTTTACGTCACTCACCTTTCCTTTTAGAATAGGACAACTTTGTTCTGACATAAGGACGTAGTTTTTTCTTGGTAGAACAGATAAAATTTACATATAAAAGATACTAACCTCAGAGATGGGACCAGTTCCCTCTCTAGTTTGAGTGAATCTTTAACTTTGTGCTTGTCACATATTTCCACCACTGAAATTGCTCCTATGGGTGTATACCTGCAAGGGTATGGTATTGAGTTAGACCAATATGCACCTAATTTACCAAGGATACCTGCTTCCTGAACATAGCCAAATTTTGGAAGGGAAGTTGATTTATCCAGTAAGTCAGGTTGATTTGATCAATCCCAGCTATATCTTGTTTGATTCATTACACTACAACTATCATAATTTGTTCTTAAAATATGTCTGAGGAGCATGTTCTAGACTTAGCATCCTTTTGAATTTTCAAGGTTCCTTCTGCATCACTGTAGACTAGCCAACATCTTCCAGAATTTTTTACACCTTTATGAGCTCATTTTTTGGAATAGAAATGCTGAAAGGAATATGAAGTTTCTGACTTAAACTGTTATTTGCATTCCTACCATCAAATTTTGATATCCAGGGGATGAGAAGATATGTGCTTCCAGATTGATCTTTTTGAGATGACTTCCACTGGAAAAAGGTCCTTGTGAATCTTAACTTGACATTTCTTTGAATTCCTTCTACATTGTTAGGTTCTTGACCATTCCCATTAGTTGTATGCAATTTTTGAACTTTTTTACCTATCCACATAAGACACATTCACCTTGAAGTAGTGCAATTAGACCTTATTTTCATATCCTTAAGCAATTACATATCAAGAAGATCATTCTAACTACATAGCCTATCTCCCTCCTGCATTTAATATCATTTATCACACTTAGGAACCCATTTAAGTTTGAGTTCCTAGTAGGAAGACAGTGGTGTGATTAAATCCTTCTTTGTCCATGTAGGTAATGACTACTTTTTAATGTTTTTTCAAAGGTATTAAGACTTTAAGATTGGTACTCCCGTACTGTATATATCTATCATTGATCATTCTTGCTCTGAGCTAGCTTTGACAGTCTTCTTTAATATGTCCATCTCTTCCACATGGAAGAATGTGGACTTTGTTTTTAGAATTTTAAGTAGCTTTTCCATAAGAATCAGTTGATTGAGTTTTGTATTGATACCCCAAACTTTTATATTCATTACCTCTTTGATTAGTCAAGTTAGAAAAGATTTGAGAGAATGAAGTCCATTATAAGGATTTTTCAAGTTCTTTCCTCAGACGGGCCAGGTCCCTTTCTAACTCCTCATTCTTCTGGAGCACATTCCTAAGATGGTTTTGGGTATTCTTCATCTTCTCTTCATGCTCAATTTGAATCTGTGAGGCCTCTTTCTTATTTTTGCTATCAGAAATATCTACTTTCTTCAGTTTTCTCTCCAAACTCAGATTGTTAGATTTTAACTTAGCACACTGTTCTTCTATCTTAGAGATTTGGAGAGTTAGGTCAATTAATTCAAACCCCTAATTCTCTATATTTTATTCTAGATCATTTTTCTCAGTACTCAATTTGCATACTATATCAATCAATATATTTGCTAGTTTATTTATCTTCCTCTCAGAGTAATTTTTAAGATTTTTCTTAATGTTAGAGATAGTTACCTTATTTTCTTCTTCATTTTTAGTGCCTGTTATTAGGCAAACAATGAATCAAAGGTCACTTTCTCATCTTCCACTGCAATCATGGAGACATCTACGGATTTCTCAGCTTCATTAGATTCACTGGAGGAGTCATCCCAACCAGCTAAGGCTTGTTTAGTTGTAAGATCATCTACAACCTGCCTTTTTAATTTTACAGGGACCTGGTCCTTGTTTCTTCCTTTGTTACCTTCAAAGTTGTGATAATCGTGATAGTCCATTTTTTTGCATTGGACAATCTTCAATAAAAGGTTCAAGACTTCCACATCTGTAACAAACTTCCATAGTGTCTTCTTTTCTATTACTACTCCAACTTCCTTGAAAGTGACCGCTTTGTCTTATAGCTCTAACTATTGTTTTTGCGAAATAGGCAACATCCATGTCTTCTTCTTCTTCTTCTTCTTCTTCATTAGAGTCTGATTTAAATACTTTTAGTGCCAAGGATTTTTCTTTCTTTCATTTATTCTTCTACTTTACTTGTTGTTTTTTGAGCTCATGGGTTTTTAGATTTTCAATCAGTTCATCCATAGTGAGGGTCTTCAGATTCTTTGCTTTAGTTATGGCATCTACTTTTCTTTCCTAGGACTAGAAAGAACCCCAAGAATCTTCCTCACTTGCTTGTATACTGGAATCACCTTTCCCAAGCAATGAAGCTCATTAGTGATAGAAGAGAATCTTGTAAGAATTTTTTGGACTGTTTCTTCTTCTTTCATAGTAAAGGCTTCATACTAAGTAGTCTGTATGTTTACTTTAGAATCCTTCACATCAGTAGTACCTTCTCAAGCAATCCCAGATCTTTTTGGCATTTCACAAGTTGAGATCCTATTGTAATCATCAGGCCCTATACCATAAACTAGCAATTTCTTGGCCTTGTAATTCTTTTCAATTTTCTTTCTATCTTCATTATTATACTCTCTCCTCCTTTTAACAACCATTCTAGTTATTTCTCCCTCTTTGAGTTCTTTAACAGGAAAATGAGATCCATCAAGGATTATGTCCATCAGTTCACTATCTTCAGACATAATAAAGTCAAACATTCTGGTATTCCATCACTTATAGTACTGCCCATTAAGTCTAGGTGGTTTAGTTGTAGATTTCCCTTCTTCCAAGCTTGGTGGAGAAGCCATGATGACCAAAATACTCTAGGTATGAACCCTTTAGAGTGACCTAGCTTTGATACCAATTTTTGAAACCCTGAGGGTTGCACCACATAGTGAGGGACCAGGTCCCTTAAAATCAATCATAGGCAAAGTACACAAAATAACTAGGAAGTAAGAGACATGTAGGAAGAGTAAAGACACAAGATTTTTATGTGGAAACCCAGAAAGTGAAAAACCACAACTTTTCCTTACAAGAATAAAAGATATCCACTATAATCAACCTCTTGATTATAGTCTAGATTTTAGCCTACCTCTAGGCTCTTTTCGTAGTAGCAACTCAACTGCAAGTTCATCTTGGTAACTCTACCAAGGACCCTCTCTACTGATTAACTCTAACCAGCCACAAGCTTAGGTAACTCTAAATAAGCACCTCTCTCAACAAAAGAAAATACTACTCTTATAGCATGAGTAGTTCAATTACAAATCATTACTCACACAAGAACATTCACTCATTAAGCATACTACAAAGATAAGAACATGAGCAATGCTTGAGAAATATTGAAATGGAGTTTTCGCTACCTCTCTTCACTCTTTAAAATTGTGCAAAAACTGATTTGATGAAGAGGTGTCTCTTTTCTTTTATAGCTAAGTGATAATTAGGGTTGAAAGATCATTGGATCAACTGTCCTAATCAATACAAAATAACACCTGCAAGATTGTTACACAAGAGGACAAAACTGTGCAAACAATGCGTGCCAGCTGTACTATACGTTGCACATCTAGGGACCTGGTCCCTTGCATTTTAGCTGTTCATCATCAAAATTACATATAACAGGTGGTACAATCCTAAATTGGGATTACTTTGGTGTTACAATTGAAGAAGAAATGGGTGATTGTTCCTAGTTCAACTAGAAGAAATCCGAAGGCAAAATTATTACAATGTTATAATTGACATGGGACAACAATAATTGAACTCCTAAAAGGAGTGGGTTTGCTAAGCCCGTGCAGGATGCTATCAGGTCTATATTGGAATAGGACTCACTTGGACGCACAGATTTCCTCCAATCAAATGAATTCAATCTTTTAAGAATTCATGTAATAATTTTAATGATATAACAACAACAACAATAATAATAATTATGGTCACTCAATATTTATAGTATTGGATAATGTTCCTAATTTTTTGGGCACTATTCAATTACATAGATGAATTATTATTGAGCTCAATTAAATCTGCAAGTTGATACTTTAAGTCAAACCTATGAAGATCTAAGTATTTCCACAAGTTTTGAAGTGGGAGCATTTTTATCACATCAATTTTAATTATATTAGTCCATATAAATACTGTGGATTAAAATAATTAGATTAATAATTTAAATTCAATAAATATAAATTTAATTAAAGTTCAAATTTTATTGGACTAGTCCATTAATCTGGGCTATAAATAATGAACTCATTTTGCTAAGCCCAAGATGTCATCCTATCTAGAGGCTCAATTTGGTGTCACATGTCGAATAACGTGGCACACCTAGTCAAGCGAATGATCCAATAGGATCACATCATGTGTCAAAATGATGCAACATGCATAGTGAAATTAGAGGATCTGATTGGCTAGAAAAAATTTATCAACATCATGACTCTTTCCTTTCCACAACTATAAATAGGGATCTCATACTTCATAAAAAGAAACAATTTTAGCAAGAAGCAAGAGAAAACTTGTGGATTAAACTCCACAATTTTTTTACAAAGTTCAAGCATTAAAATCAAGTTCATCAAGAATCAATGAGCCCATTTTGCTAAGCCCAAAATATCACCCAATGTAGAGGTTCAATTTGGTGTCCTACGTCAAATGAAATTGCATACATAGTCAAGCGAATGAGACATAGGATCACACCATGTGTCAAAATAATGCAGCATGTGTAGTGAAATTAAAGGATCCGATTGGCCAAAAAATGTCCATCTTCACCATGACTATTTTCTTTCCACAATTATAAATAGGGTTCTCATAATTCAAAAAATAAAATAATTTTAGCAAGAAGCAAGAGAAAGCCTATGGATTAAACACCGCAATTTTTCTACAAAGTTCAAGCATTCAAATTCAGTTCATCAAGATTCAAGATCAAGACCACAAGATTCAAGATCAAGTTGAAAAGCCTTTGAATTCAAGTACAAGTGAAGATCAAGTTCATCAAACTCACAAATCAAGATTAAATTCATTAAGATTCAAGATCAAGACCACAAGATTCAAGAACAAGCTAAAAAGTCCTTGATTTCAAGTACAAGTCAAGATCAAATCCATTAAGTTCAGAAACGTTCAAGATCAAAATTGAATTTATATTTGAAAAGGCGAATCAGAGGGTTCATAGAGATTGTAGTACTCACATATTTGAAATCAATAAAATAATTATTATAATATTTTTCTTATCCCGTTTATCATTTTCTCAACTCAAAATTTATTGTCTACCGATAGAAATAAGGATTAAAATTTCTATCATAGCATAATAAGTACGATTTAAAAAAGAAAAAAATGCTCTACATGTTCTCAAGATATTTAGGCTACAAAAAAAAAAAAATTATTTGCTAAATGAGAATTCACTTGACCGATAATGGATAAACTACATAGATGACCCTTATAATACGTGACTTTATTTTTCGTCCCCCATAAAAAAATTCCTACAAAGCTAGCCATCCTTTTTTTATGTATAAGACAAATACTTATCTGCCCCTGTATATCTCAAATATCTCTAAATAACTCCATACTTATTTATCTTTCGACTTCTATATTTTACTCTTTTTGTATTTTACTTTTTTCTTTTCTTTTTTAAATTTTTTCGCAACCCTTACTTGTTTTTCCTTTTCTTCTCTTAACTTCTATTTTTTTTTAATTTTTCTCTTTTTCATTTTACCTTAATTTTTTTCTTTTATCTATTTTTTTTAGTTTTTCTCAACCCTTATTTTTTTTCTTTTTCTCCTCTCATCTTTTTTTTTTTAAAAAAAAAAAATTCTCTTTTTTATTTTTATTTGGTTTTTATTTTTTATTTTCTTTTTAAATTTTTTCTCAGGCTTTACTTTTATTTTGTCTTTTTTCTCAATCTTTATTTTTTTTCTATTCTCCTCTCAAATTCTATATTTTATTTTTATCTTTGTTATTTTCTTTAATTTTTACCCTTTCTTTTTAATATTTTTCATCATTTTTATATCTTTCCATAATTTTTATTATTTCTCTTCTTAGTTTTCCTATCTTTGATTTCTTTTAAATGACAAGTTATGCCCCATGGACAAGAGTTGACACTACCAGATTGTATCTTGATTTATGATATTGTAATGACTCTCGGTCATTTTTCTTATTTTCATTCATTTTCAATGTCTAAAGCTTTTCTATAACTGCCTCAGGTTATTTATGACTTGTTGGAAAAGATAGTTTAGTTTTCAGGTGATTCGTTTGAGAATTTTAGTCATATCAAATATATTGTGGAATATTTAATTTAAATTAGCATTTGGTAGAAATATAATTTATTACCCTTCTAAAATACTGTTGATATTGATAGAGTTTTTTAAGTTATGATATATTAATGATACTTTATAATAGCTTTTATAGTCTATTAATTTTAAGCGAAGATATTTAATCTAAATATGTTAAACTATTATTATTATTATTATTATTATTATTATTATTATTATTATTATTATTATATAATAGAGATTTTATTAGAAATAATTTTCTATTAATTATAATATATTTGAAATAGTATATTTATTTTACCATGAACCTATGAAATACCCAAGTATGACTATAACAGAGAGCAAGAAGTGGTGTTGCAACCGAAGTGGTGTTGCAACCCCACTGCATATGGAATCTATGCACACGAACATCAAATTAAGTGGCGTCATTTTATTAGCAATATTATGCCAAGTCATTACAATAGTAAGTGTTAAGAAATTTTAACTTTCTTATATAATTACAAATTCCATTCAAACATATCTTTTAAGAATTATAAACTTTGGTATAAAAAGTGCAAAATTCTATTCAACATTAAAGTGTTAACATTCTATTCCTGTGAACTTTCTTAGAAAAATTGCTATTAATGAATTTTCATTCAATGCTTGATTGAATTACGAAGTAAATTTTAAGGTACCGCTGCATTTATTCAACTCGGATTCTAGCATGACATTATCTGGAGGTTTCGTGGAGAGATATTTTAGCTTTTGCTATTAGGTAGGCTAGGATTATCCTACACTTAGATTGAACTTATATTTGATCATTGTGTACTATTATGCTAGTTTTGAACAAGTGCTTGTAGTTTGTGTACCATTCGATATATATATATATATATAAAATCGGTTAGGACCCTATTCTAGTAAATTTTGATAACTTATATTTTAGTATAATATAGCATCTATCACTTTAGGATGTGAAATTAAGTTATGAAACTTTGAATTTATCCCTTTTTAATTAAGATATGTGAATGGTTATTTAAATGTATTTTAGTTGCGATTTATGTTCAGCACATACTTTATTTTTGTTATTACTTGTGAATTTTGGTACCACTTTGGCATTGGTCATGGTATGGTTAGAATTTTAATTTTACAATTGGATATGGCTACTATGAGTTCCAATTCGAGTCCAGCATCAGGTTATAATGATTTGGGAGTTCTGGTACTGATTACTATGTTCTGGGAGTTGTGGTTCCTTTGAATTTTGGTCCGAGTCCGACATTTGATTATAAGTTCTGTTGTATATCATATTTTTATCTTCTCATTATTACCCTTATTTTTGGTTCAAATCTAGCATATGGCCTCTTGTTGTTATCCACAACTACCGGTTTAAGCCTGATGACTGGCCTTTTATTACTACCCATTGATGTCGGTTCAAGCTCGGTGCACATCTGGATGACTACTATGATTTTTTTTTGGGATCGGGCTCAGTTATAAATTATTTATGTTTGTTTTCTTTAATTACATCTTGTGTAACTCACCAACTTATGGGGGTACAGTTGGGTTAATGGACTTCTTTAGTAAACCTAGCAGGCTTATCGGGGCCTAGTTAGGTTATGTTTGATTTGCCTATTATTACTACATTATTTATTTTCTGTATCGCTTATATTTATTCCTTTATCGCATTTGCATAGCTTGGTAGTTGTTTATGTTTCTATCTCAATTTACTATTGACTTAGATTACACCCTCGCATTTTAGTTATACTTTTCCTATATTGAGCTTAGTTGACTGATAATGCCTACTGAGTACCTATTGCTTTGGTACTCATACTTCAGTTTTGCATTTTTCCTGATGCAGATTCGAGTACTAATAGTCGGCATTGACGTGGTTACTACCTTTCATTACCATTTCAGAGCAGGGTGATCTTACTGTCGTTCGAGGATGATCCTCTTTTATCTATTGCAGTTTAGTATTTTGTACTCGAGAATGCTTATATATATTGTTTGTATTAGAGATTTCGTCCATCACTCTGGGTATCTTTTAGTAGTGTCTCTAGTACAGAACTTACCATGTCTTGGGAGGGATTCATTTGTATATTTGGTCCTTTTTCCTTCTCTAATTTTGATATATTATATGTTTTCTTTCTGATTTTCACTTATTATTACTACTACTATCATTATAAATGAGCTTTTTTTGGTTTCTGCCAGTTAACTCATTATCTATTATTTTAGGCTATGGCTTGGCTTGCCTACTAGTGAGATAAGGTAAGTGCCATTCTGATTTGAGAAATAGGGTCGTGAAAGCTTAGTATTAGAGCCTAGATTTTACTGGTGCTTTTGGTACTAGAGCTGTTGTTAAGTAGAGTCTCGCGGATCGGTATGCAGGCGTCTGTGTCTATGGAGCATTTTTAGGAAAAACTCTCATTTTCTTGATCCATTTTCGTTCGTTGGGTATGAGTTGGTTTTTAATTTTTATTGGTACTATTTATGCATATGGCTAGGATGTGAAGTTTGAGAGCTAAGAATCGGAACCCTAAGCCCACTGCTAGAGTTTTGGTTAGGGGCCTAGGTCAACCTAGGGGCCAGGGAAAGGATAGAGCAGCAACCCCCATTCGAGATCAGGCTAAGGTTAAATTACCTGATCCTGTCATAACTTCTGAGGCTGAGAGAGCTCCAGGTATTTTGCCACAACAGTAGGTGGTCCAAGAGGCAACCTAGTCTCCACTCAGTTTTGTATCTTCTTCAATTCTTTAGGATGCATTAGTACAGTTATTGGGTTTAGTTGGTGGTCCACCAACTGAGGTAGCTCAGCCAGCAACACAGGATGGTGTTGATTTAGGGGGACAACCTACGACAGCAATGCTTAGGATGGAGGTTTCACCAGCAGAAGTAGTCCCACAATCGGTAGTAGCCCAGCTAGTGATGTCTTCTGAGTAGAAAATATTGGTCTAATTTTTGAGATTGACTCCACCTTGGTTTGTTGGGACCCTAGGGGAGGATGCTTATGAGTTCCTATCCAGTTGCAAGGAGCGGTTATGGAATCTGGGTTTGGTTGAGTCATAAGGAGTGGAATTTGAGGCTTATTAACAAGACACAACTCTAAGGAGGTGGTCGGGATTTTATCTTGATTCTCGACTAGCTGGATCTCCACCATCGACTTAGACTCAGTTCTCTGAGGCTTTTTTGGGGAAGTATATGACTCACAGCCCATGAAAGTATTTTTAAGATGAGTCTTCTTCTTTGAGACAGTGTTCTATGTTTATGGCTGAGTATGAGGCAAGATTTCATAAGTTAGCTAGGCATGATACTATGATTCAGCCAATGAAGTATGAGTGGATTCAATGCTTTGTTAGGGGATTGATATTCTTGCTTTGTAGGGCTACATAGAGTTTGGTGACTTCAGGGAAGTTCTTATCTGAGATAGCTGAGCATATTTATTCTATAGACGAGATGGATCATAAGGCCCAAGGGGGCATCGATAAGAGACCTCATTAATAGGGTAGTTACAGTGGGAGTCATAACAATTCATAGTTCATAGGTTAAGGGTTTTATGATAGGTACCCCTAACAACATCCTTATTAGCATAAGGGTCAACCTAGTCGACGAGTTCAGGCATTACTTCAGATATCAAAACAGTGTCAGATCTATTATAGTGGTTCCAGTAGTCAGAGTATTAGTCAGTAACAAAGGGGTATTCAGTTAGGATCATCAAGTCAAAATGGTCATTTTTGATCTGTTAGACCTTCTAGATAGAGCATGGTCACTAAGAAAAGTTACGACTACGTAGTTGTTGATCACTTTGATCGTGAGTGTCCCAACATAGGATGATTGATCCCTCTATTTAGATTGCATATTCAGTTAGATCAGTGCCGCCGCTAGATAGGTGTGGTGCATAAGGTTATGAAACTGGTCCCCATGGTTCTAGAGGTGGTTCTCAAGGAGGTAGGATAGGTGGCCGGCAAGACGTCCAATCTAGTGAGAGACAAGGTTATTTGTATGCTATGTTAGATAGATCTGAGGCTGAGGCTTCGAATGTTGTGATCATATATATGATTTTCATATGCCATCATCCAGTTTCATATGTTTCTACTTATTTTACATCGTGCTGGGTTTATTTTCGGAGTCTTTATCTATGCCATTGCGTATAGATACCCCTTGGGTGATTTTTTAGTAGTGGATTGGGTATATAGATTTATTTGGTAACTGTATGGGAGTTTGATACTTGGATTGATGTCATTATCTTAGATATGGTAGATTTTGATATGATTCTTGGCATAGATTGGCTATCTCCTTACCTTGCGGTCTTGGATTATTTTGGTAAGACCATTACCTTAGCCATGCCTGGCATACCCCTAATTCTGTGGTAGGGTTGTATTAGCCGATGCCGATAGGGATTATTTCTTATATTTGAGATAGGAGATTGATATCGAGGGGTTTCAAGTCATTTCTTATGTTTGGAATATTAGTACTGAGAGTCCATCACTTGACTTCATTCCTATTATTTGCATATTTCATGATGTGTTTTCGATCGAGCTACCTAGCTTTTCTCTTGAGCGTGATATAGAGTTTATTATTGACTTCGATCCAGGAACCTGACCTATTTCTATGGCTCTTTATCATATGGCTTCTATTGAGATGAAGGAGTTGAATGATTAATTTTAGAATCTTTTGGGTAAGGGTTTTATCAGACCAAGTATATCACCATGGGGTTCTCCAATTCTGTTTATGATGAAAAAGAATGGCTCTATACGTATGTGTATCGACTACAGGTAGTTGAATAAGGTAACCGCAAAGAATAAGTATTCTATGCCTTATATCGATGATTTATTTGACCAGCTTCAAGGTGCAATAGTGTTTTTTAAGATAGATTTGAGGTTTGGTATTATCAATTGAGATTTAGGGTTACAGACATCCCTAAGACAGCCTTCACGACTCGTTACTGTCATTATGAGTTCCTGGTGATGTCTTTTGGATTGACCAATCTCCAACAACTTTTATGGTTTTAACGAATTGTGTGTTCAAGCCATTTTTGGACTCCTTCGTGATAGTATTTATTGATGACATTCTGGTATATTTGAGGAGCAGGGAGGAGTATGAGAAACATTTGAGGACTATGCTCCACACTTTGAGAGATCATCAGCTTTATACCAAGTTCTCAAAGTATGAGTTTTGGCTTAAGTATGTAGCTTTCTTGGGGCACGTAGTATCCAAGGATGGTATTATGGTAGACCCAACAAAGATTGAGGCTATTCATAATCAGGCTAGGTGTAATTACCCTTCAGGTCATTTTCTATATTTCCACTTATTTTCATCGTTAGAGCTTCTCTATAGTTTCCCCAAGTCATTTATGACTTTCTAGAACCAATAGTTCAATTATCGGGTAGTTTGTTTGGTTTTTAAAGCCAATTCCCTATTTTGAAGTGTTCGCTGGTTCCTAATGGCCATCGGGAGAAAACTTCTATTAAATAATGTCGTATGTAAATTCTAACCATGCCAGCTACTCTGATGTGTCAATTTTAGGCTAGTGGACCTTTGGTTCGAGTCCCGAGACACCCGAGCTCATTTTAATCTATTGGTAAAAAAGTTAAGAAAATAAAATATGGATGTAGGACCCATATTTGGTTAAAACGACCTTATGAGGAAAATCCAATTGTGACTTTGAGTCCAGAATGTCAAATTTGGTGTGGTTACATAGTTTGTTTGTGTGTACAGGATTTTGAATGGATCCCGAGGGAGCTGCCATGACTTGGAAATTTCCAAGTCCAATGCTGCCAGCTGGTGCATCGCTATCGCGGGCCAAAGGTCACGATTACGATACCCTTGGTAGGCTTATACCGCAATCATGGTATGTAGGTCATGATTGTGACTGGCACCAGCAGGCTCAAGATGGAGTGATCACAAGCCTCAGGGTTGTGATAGTGACTCCCGAGAACCTGGAAAGGGTATAAATTAACCCCTTTTGCCCAATTTTGCTTATTCTTCCCCATGTTTTTGAGAGAGAAAAATCGTAAAGAGTGAGATATCTTAAAATTGAGACTTATGGGTGACTTGAGAGCTTGATTAAATTTACTTTTGTGAGTATCTTCCGATTTAAGGTAAGAATTCACCCTTTTCTTGGTGAATTTTATTGATTCCTTGCTCAAAACCCCAAAAGCTTGAGGGCTTGATTTTAGCTCTAATTTAGCTTTATTTTCACCTATTTTTTAGGATAATGATTGCTTGAGCATGTGAGAATATTGGTTGGTTTTGAAAATATAATTTTTGTAAGTGGGACCCATATAGTGTTTTGTGTGACATTTGGACTTGAAGCACTATGGTGCAATATAGGTATCATTATTCTGGTATTGATGAGTAGAATGTGTTTATGGTAGCTTGGCATCTTGAGGAGGCTTCTCAAAAGGGGAAAATAGTTGTTTAGCGGATCATTGAGCTTTCTACGACGTCGAGATAGGCTAGGTTCATCCCTTGTTATATTGAGATACTTCATTGTATGCTTATGAAATTATGTTGGATTTGAGATAGGTTTTAGGTGTTGGATTGATGAAATGCAAGACCTGAGTTAGTTGACCAGTTTAGGCTAACCTAAAACCATAGAGTTGAAACACTTAGCTTCTTTCTTATGCCTTAGGTGAATTGGACTTTATTTCTCATGTTTAGCTTGAGAATGCCTTAGATTACTCAATATTAAATAAAATTGCTTTAGACACCCATGCTTAGGGTAAGATTGGCTTTAGGTCCTTATATTAAAGGAGGTTGCCTTAGTCAATATTTTGTCTTAACTATTATGTTTGGGGAGAACCTTTACCTTAGGACTAATTATGGTATGCTATACATCTAAGAGTGGATTTAGATACCTTAGCCTAGTCCGAGATAGAATTTGCCTCAAAATGTATTTTGGGGATTTAGAAGTACGCTCTTCGACCCATCTTAAGTCAAAATTGATGAATAGTTCTCTTAAAATCCTTATACACTTATTAAAGTCTTAGAGAATACCCTTTTGAGGCAATATTGAGAAACTTTGGCACTTGATGGTTATGATAATGATGACATTAGAAATAATGTTCATAGACTAATGGATTAGATTGTCACTTATGATATGATGAGATATGAATCATGTTGCGATAAGCTATTGGTTATGCCATGTATATGCTATCTATTATACTAATGATAAGCCTTTGACCATGCTATTGAGAAGTTATTGCCTATGCTATTACTTATGATTATGATCATGCTAAACAATTATGCTAGTAACCATGCTAAAAAATATTCTTATTGATGATGTTATCAGTTGTGTTATTAATTATGCTAGAAGTCAAGCTTATTGATTTTATGGGAAGTTATGCTATAATTATGCTAGAACTCATGAGACTTGACTATATTAGCCCTTATGTTATTGATTATGCCATCA
The DNA here is from genome assembly GCF_002878395.1 of Capsicum annuum. Classification (NCBI taxonomy): domain Eukaryota; kingdom Viridiplantae; phylum Streptophyta; class Magnoliopsida; order Solanales; family Solanaceae; genus Capsicum; species Capsicum annuum. The sequence goes on along the minus strand of NC_061122.1, from coordinate 95,420,116 downwards.
ACTATGATGTTGTGGCTACCAGTTTGAGTTTGGATACTTACTATATATATATACTCGATTCAATTTTGAAAGATGATGAAGATGATGTTGATTATACCTGGTTCAATTTTGAAAAATGATGATGATGATGATGTTGAATATACCCGATTTGATTTTGGAGGATGATTATGATAATACATTGATATCCGGTAAGGTCGGAGGATAATTATGCCGATGTACCTATGTGTACATCTACCAGTTCGAGTTTGGCTATTTATTATGATATGATTATATATATATGCATATACAAGTTGGGTATAATATTAATATTAGGGATGTCGGTTATAGCCCAAAAGTGATAAATGATTATTAGGTGGTATAGTTGATGATTAGTAATAAATAAGGACTAGTGGTGGATATTGTTTAAGTGCCTAATTATGTTTAGTTTGATAAACGAGGATTAGTTGGCAAATGGTGGTTAGTGGATATATGGTGAATAGTTGTTAAATGATGACTAGTAATTAAATGAATTAGTTAATAAGAGGTGGTTAGCTAATAAATGGTGACTAGTAAATATCGATGATAAGGTTGTTAAATGATGGTAATATTTTGGAATATGGGTACATTATCAAATGTTGGTAAATAACCAGTTGATAATAAATTATAGAATTATGGTTAAATAATGAGTTGGTTATTTATAAGTGATGAATGGTTACTTTATTCTATCTTTGAGGGTACTCTTCAGGCGAATGGGAGTCTGTGATGAGGTATTTACTTTCACACCAATTGGCGTATGGGAGCCAATTTTGTAGTTTTTGATTGCTTGTGTGATACCTTGTGATGGTATTATTATTCTAATTTATTTACTTATTATGTACAATGATGTTGGGGTTACTTTAAGTTTATTCCCTTACCTTGACTTAGTTATGTTATCTTGCATTTTATCATACTTATATCATGATTTAGCTTAGTTGGCCGATGATGCCTACTGAGTACCAGTTGTTTGGGTACTCATACTACATTTCTATGCCTTTTTGGTACAGATTCGAGTACTAGCTATTGTCGTTGATCGTTGATCATGTTGTGTTGATATTTCAAGAGATAGGGTGAGCACTTGGAGTTGAAGTTGCCTATTTCCTTCTATTTTTTTTAATATTCAGTCTTTTATTATCAAGATAGAAGTTATTGACTATTCTAAGTCTTCAAAGTTATATTATTGTTATTAGATGCTCTTGTACTGGCTCTACCAGGTTGTGGGATGGAATCTTGTACTAACTACCTTTATGTATGTTGAATGTTTTACCTATTTATCCATGGTATTGTTAATTTTTGCCTAAGTTGGGCATTTTTTACAAAGTTAACCCATTGCATTTAGCTACAGGTTATGGTTTGGCTTACCTACTGGTAGGCTAGAGTAGGTTCCATCATGACTCAGAAATTGGGTAACACTAGGCCTACATCACCTACTGAGATTCATAATTTTATTGGATTGGCAAGTTACTATAGGTGGTTCATTAGGGTTTTTATTCTATTGAATCCCCTATGACTAGATGGACTAGGAAGGAGATTCCATTTCAATGGTCTACAAGTTCAAGTCAAGCTTTTTTATACTTAAATATCTGCTTACTTTAGTTCCCTTTTTAACTCATCTTATTGTGGAAGAGAGTTTTACTATCTAATGTGATACGTCTACCATTGGTCTGGGTGTGTTTTGATGTAACAGGATTGTGTTATTGCATATGTATCGAGACAGTTGAAGGTGCATGAGTGAAACTACCCCATTCATTACTTTTAATTAGCAGCAATAATGTTTGTGCCTAGGATTTGGAAGCATTATTTATATGGGGTTTGCTGTGAGATATTTACTGATCATCACAGTCTTCAGTATATTATGACCTAGAAGAAGCTTAATTTTTGGTAGTGTAGATGGATTGAGTTGCTGAAGGACTATGATATCTCTATTCTCTACCATCCCAGTAAGGTGAATGTGGTAGCGGATGCCTTAAGCCAAAAGTTAATGAGTATAGGTAGATTAGCCTTCATTTTAATTTCTTAGCGGCCGTCGGCGTTGGACATCCAGTCCTTAGCTAACATGATGGTTCATTTGGATATTTCTGACCCTAGGAGGATTATTGCTAGTGTTGAGGCCAAATCTACTTTGTTGGAGCAGATTCGGGGTCTTTAGTTTGATGATAACAGGCTTCGTATCATTTGAGAGTAGGTGTTGAGAGGTGAGTCTCAGTGGGTTACCCTATATTTTAAGGGTGTCCTGAGGTTTGATGGTCGTATTTGTGTTCCAAGGGCTAGAGATTTTATTTAGTTAATTCTTTGCGATGCTTATAGCTCCAGATACGTTATTCACCCTAGGACAAATAAGATGTTTAGAGATTTGAGGCAGCATTATTGGTGGAGTGGTAGCGAAGAGATATAGCAGGGTTTGTGGCTTGATGCTTTTGTTTTCAGCAGGTAAAGGCCGAGCATCAAAGACCTGGTAGATTACTTCAGCAACTACCCATTCTTCAATTGAAGTAAGAGTAAGTTACTATGGGTTTTGTAGGTGGATTGCCTCGCACTTCCCCTAGTTTTAATATTATTTAGGTCATTGTTGATCGATTAACCAAGTTTTCCATATTTTATCTCATTCGAGTTTCCTATGGTGTTGAGAGGTTAGCTCGTGTTTACATTCATGAGGTGGTTCACCTACATGGGGTCCTTATGTCTATTATTTTAGACTGAGTCTCTCAATTTTCTTCTAGCTTATGGTGGAAATTCTAGGAGAAGTTGGGCACCCAGGTTAATCTTAGCACCACATTTCACCCCTAGACTGATGGACAATCAAAGCAGAATATCTAGGTTTTGGAGGACATGCTCCTCGCTTGTGTGTTAGATTTTGAGGGTCAGTGGGACCAATTTTTACCTTTGTAGAGTTTGCATATAATAATATCTTTTACTCGAGTATTCAGATGGCACCATTTGAGGCATTGTATGGTAGACAATGTCAATATCTTATTGGTTGGTTTGAGACTTCTGCGGCTAGGCATCGCGATATAGATTTGCTTTGCAAGTCGTTATATAGGGTTCGGTTGGTTCAGGACATGCTTCGAGCAGCCCAAAGTAGACAAAGGATTTATGCTGATCGCAAACATTGCCTATTGAGGTTTAGAGTTAGTAATAGGGTCTTCCTTTGAGTATTGCCCATGAAGGACGTGATGAGATTTGGGAGGAAGGGAAGGCTTAGTCCCAGGTATATTGGACCCTTTGAGATTCTACAGACAGTTGAGGAGGTAGCTTATGTGTTGGCATTGCTTTTTGTCTTCTCAATCTTTAACCCGATATTTCATGTATCTATGTTACGACAGTCTATTTTGGATGAGTTGCACGTTCTTCAGTAGAACTCGATCTAATTGAACAAAAGGTTGACATTTGTAGAAGAGCCAACATTCATTTGGCTAGAGATGTTAGATGGTTGCGCTCTAGGGACATTCTGGTAGTTAAGATTTAGTGGCGTCACTGTCCAGTCTAGGAGGCTACTTGGGAGACTAAGCATGATGTATGTACCCAGTATCCCTACCTGTTTGAGCCTTCAGGTATTTACTTATCCTTTACTTTCGCTGAAGAAAATCCTTTTACTAGTAGATGTTGTAATGACCCTCACAGTCATTTTTCTTATTTTCATACATTTTTAGTGTCGAGAGCGTTTCTATAACTGCCTTAAGTTATTTATGACTTGCTGGGACTGATAGTTCAATTTTCAGGTGGTTCGTTTAAGGATTTTAGTAATACCACATATATTGTAGAATATTTAACTTAAATTAGCATTTGGTAGTAATATAATTTATTGCCCTTCTAAAATATTTTTGATATTGATAGAATCTTTTAATTATGATATATTTATGTTACTTTATAATAACTAGTATAGTCAATTCATATTTAAGAGGAGATAGTAAATCTAAATATGATAAAATATTATTATTATATAATAGAAATTTTAGTAGAAATAAGTTTTTATTAAGTATGGTATATTCAAAATAGTATATTTATTTTACCGTGAACTTATGCAATACCCGAGTGCAACTATAGCAGAGAGCAAGGGGTGGTGTTGCCACACTCCTTGCACGCGAAATCTATGCACACAAACATCAAATTAAGTGGTGTCCTTATGTTAGCAATGAAATTACAAGTCATTACAATCATAGGTGTTAAGAAATGTAAACATTCTTATATAGTCACAAATTTTATTCAAACATATCTTTTAAGAATTATAAACTTCCTTATAAAAAGTGCAAAAATCCATTGAACATTAAAGTGTTAACATTCTTTTCCTGTGACCTTTCTTAAAAAATTGCTATTAATGATTTTTTATTCATGTTTGATTTCATTATGAAGTAAATTTTAAGATACTGCTACATTTATTTAACTCGGATTCTAGAGGGACACTATCTGGAGGCTTCACGGAGAGACATTTTAGCTTTGGCATCCAGTTAAGCTAGGATTAACCTACCTTTAGATTGCGCTTATATTTAATAATTGTGTGCTATTATACTAATTTGGACAAGTTCTTGTAATTTGCATACCATTTGATATATATATCATGCTATATTTATCCGGTTAGGACCCCATTCTAGTAAATTTTGATAATTTATCTTTGATTATTATATAGCATCTATCACTTTAGGATGTGGAATTAAGTTACGGAACTTTAAATTTGTCCCCTTTTTAATTAAGATATGCGAATGATTATTTAAATGTATTTTACTTTCAGTTTAGGTTCAACACATACTTTATTTCTGTCATTAATTAAAAATTTTGGTACAACTTTGGTATTGGTTATGGTATGGTTTGAATTTTAATTTTACAATTGGGTATGGTTACTATGAGTTTCAATTCGAGTACGACATCTAGTTATGATGATTTGGGAGTTCTGGTATTGATTACTATTGTTCTGGCAGTTGTGGTTCCTCTGAGTTTCAGTTCGAGTTCGACATCAGATTATGGGTTCTATTGTGTATCATATATGTGACTTCTTGTTATTACCCACTATTTCTTGTTTGAATCCGGCATATGGCCTCTTATTATTATTTACCACTACCGGTTTGAGCCCAACGCCTGGCTTCTCGTTACTACCCATTGGTGTCGGTTCAAGCCCGATGCATATTTGGATGACTACTATGATTTCTTAGGGTTGGATCAGTTATGGTTTATTTATATTTGTTTTCTTTAATCACTTCTTGTGTGTTCCACCGAATTATAAGGGTACGGTTAGGCTAATTCTTTTCTTCTGCCTAGCGGTCTTTATGGGCCTAGTTAGGTTATGTTTAATTTGTCGGTTATTACTATATGATTTATTTTTTGTATCACTTATATTTATTCCTTTATTGCTTTTGCAAACCTTGGTAGTTTTTTTACCTTTCTCTCTTGATTTACTATTGACTTAGATAACATCCTCGCATTTTACTTATACTTTTTCAATATTGAGCTCAGTTGGACGATGATGCCTACTGAGTACGCATTGCTTTGGTACTCATACTACATGTAATACCCCAAGACTTTTCCTAGAATGTTAAGGGATAGCTTTCAAAATGAATACTATTTATTTTGTGTGGAATTCTTCAGATTTAGACATTCCATTTCGTAGAAAATTGAATAAGCTTTCCATCGATACCAAATTCGCCTAAATCCAACACTCGGTGAAGAAATTATGGCTATTTAAAGTTTTAGTCATAAAATACCGTGATTATTTGGGCCCTTAACGCATCACAGAGAAGCATAAAATCACAATTGTCAATTTCCAGTGAGACTCCATGATTTTGGTGCATCGCGGAGAGGCCCAATTACCCATTTGACAATTTCCAGTGAGACCTCGCAATACTGGCGCGTCACGCCAGTGGTCAAAATGACAAACTAAAGGGGCTCCGCAATTGTGGCACATCGCGATGAAATCCCATTCCCGCTCATCCATTTCTAGTAAGCCACCGCGATAGTGGCGCATCGCAGTCGCCACCCAGTTCGCAACAAGTTCATTTTTCCAGTTCTGTTTCAAAGATTAAAAAGGGGTACATTAGTCATCCTCCCAGCCCCTAATCTGTTTTACACAATAAATTATCCCCCTTCAAAGCACTTTACATCCACTTTTCATCAAATCTCTCTCAAGTAAAACCCTATTTCAACAAACATTTTTCCTAAGAAATCCAAATTCCTCCATTAACTCTTCAAAGAAATTCAAGATTGAGGATTCCCAATACATGGGCTCTAAAAATTCATCCCCAAAGCATCAATAGGAATCCAAGATTCAAGTTTTTCATCAAAGATCACCAATTAACGTATGTGGGGTATGAACAAGGATAATCCTTTCATCATTGTGCCCAAAACTTATTTTAAATTCAAATTTTTCTAAAATTTATATGATTTTCCCTGGAATTCAAGTGAGGGTTTATACCCATTATTGTTATTTACAAGCTTATGAGATTCCCAATGATTTAGAAGTTAAACTCCATGGTTATGTTCATATTTTCATGCATATTGCTGAAATTTTCAGATTTTGAGTTGATTTATCAATATTTACATTATCAAGCATGAGCATTTTGGTGTTTTAACATGAGTTTGATGCATGGGTCTTTAAGCCCTAGTTAAAGATTGTGGTTTCAAGATTGTTTATGCTATGAGTATCCTAAGATAAGACTATTCTCAGATTTTTGATAAAGATTTGACCTTTTGGTCCTAAGCTAAGATAAAGAATCCACTTTGTTCATGTGACTTGAGATTTAAAGAAAGAAAAACATAATTGGCTTTCTTGTAAACCCTTGTGCTAATTTGAAGTGAATTTTCTTAAGATTTTGAGCATAACAATAGGAGTAGTATTTAGCACTGAGATGGGTATGTTACTACAGTTTCATACCCCAGAACTACGTTCCATCGTAAGATTAAGATTATCCCCACTTCTACGTGGATGACTAAGATTATGATCATATAAGGTAAGAAATTCTATTCCGATAGAAAGGGTAGAACAACTCTACACAACGGGGGCAAGAAGTGGGACTCCATGAATGCTCACATGGTGTTTGTCGGTTAGAAGAACCTTTCAAAAGGATGTACCCTACTCTTAAAACTGTCCATTGTCTTAAAACCTTAAGATAAAAGCATGTATTTTGGAAACTATGATTTTAAGATTCTTAAAGTCTTGAGATGAATTATTCCCCTTACAGTTGACAGGATAATGTAATAGTTTTCAGAAAAGAACAAATTTTAGAATTGAATGTAATGGCTCACAAGATCTATATTATATGCTTTATTGTTCATGAATTATGATCTTCAGTTTTTAGATTTCTCAAACCTTGTGAGTCATTTACATTTAGTATGCATGATTTATAAATTGTGATAACATTGTTTACCTATTGCATTCACCCCCATATACCCAGTACATCATCAAAGTACTGATCCACATATACTTTTATGTGCTAAATTGTCTCATAATGTAGGTTCAGGTGCTCAGTCTCAGTAACGTGAGTTATTTTTGAGCATCTCATCTACATCCCTGCAGTTGGTAAGTCCTCATAGTTTAGGGACTTAGTTATTCATATTTTCAGTTATTAGTAGATGCTTTATTATTCATTTCAGACAATTTGAGTCAGCTGGGGCCTGTGCCAGTGACTCTCTAGATTCATTCAGTAAAGGCTTGTCGGACTACTAGATTCACATTAAGACTTTTGATTCAGTATTCAGATTTTTCAGTATTGTTCTATTGAGACTTATGAGATTAGTATGTTTCAGATAAGATTTCCGCATAGATAATGTTTTCATATTCATATTTCCTTTATGTTGAGATTCAGATGTAGTAGAAAAGCAGCTAGGGTTAGCTCAGGACTACTTGTAGTTTGGAGCACCATGTGGCAGCTTGGGAATTAGATTTTGGGGCATTACAAACTTAGTATCAGTTCCTAAGGTTTAGAGACTCCTAGGCAGTCGACAAGCCGTGTTACGTAGAGTCTTAATCATCGGTGTGAAGTGCGCCACATCTATAAGCAAGAGGCTATGAAGCATTTTAGGAAATAATCTCTTATTTCATGATATATAGTGCATTCATTGTCTTTATCTACGTCTAACTTGTGCTTTCACGTGATAGAAAATGACTCCTCGGCAAGCACATAGAAACGATAACCAGCCACCTCAGCCCGCAAATCCTTTGAATAAGAATGTGTCACATAGAGAACTTCGGTCTGCCTTTTAGGCGTTAGCCTAAGCTATGACATCTAATGTTCAGGGTAATCGTCAGGATGCAGACCCACTTCAGCAAGAAGGGAACTTAGCCACAGTCAAAATCCGAGATTTTATGAGAATGAATCCGCCGGAGTTCTTTGGGTTGAAGGCAAGTGAGGACCCATAGTTGTATTTAGATGAGGTGAATAAAATCACCCAAATTATGCATATTTCTGAAGAAGAGAGTGTAGAACTGGCATCCTATAGGTTGAAGGATATTGCATATGATTGGGTGGTGATGTGGACGAAAAGTAGAGGGGAGAATATCGCTCCCATGACTTGGCAGACATTTTAGAATGTGTTCTTAGACAAGTTCTTCCCACATGAGATAAGGAAGCTAAGATAGAACAGTTCATAAACCTGAGGCAAGGCTCAATGCTAGTGAAGGAGTATTGCCTCAAGTTCAACCAGTTGTCTAAGTATTCCCCTGATCAGATTGATGTCCTTAGGTCAAGCATAAGTAATTTTGTGATCGATGTGTCTGCATTTATAGTTAAAGAGTGTAGGGCTGCTAAGCTCATTAGAGACATTGATCTTCCTAGATTGATGATGCATGCTCAGTATATTGAGGCAGAAAAGATGAAGGGAAGAGAGAGAGAGAGTAAATAAGAAGGATAGAGCAGGGAAGTTTGACTATGGTCAGAATAGGTCTGGAGGAGGAAATCGTACGCAGTTTCAGAATTGGTCATCTATGCCTGCCCCTTCTTCAGCCAGTGCTGCAATGCCCAAAAATAGGCAAGATTAGTGGGGTAAGTCTTCTATGTCCAGATCTCAGAATATTGTGAGTGGTAGGCCCAGTTATCATCAATGTGCTAAGTATGGTAAGACCCATTCGGGCGAGTGTTTGTGGGGTTGGAAAGGTTGTTATGGTTGTGGCCAGCCGGGTCACAAAATCAAAGAGTGCTCGCATGCTAAAAAGATAAGTAGGGATGTTCATCCCTAGACTCAGGCTAATAGTGCACTAGCTCCTCTAGGTCGCCCAGCCCCTCCTCAGGGTGCATCATCCAGTACTGGTGGCGGTCAGTGCCAGAATTGGTTTTATTCTTTACCATCCCATCAGAAGTAGGAGGATTCACCAGATTTTTTACTGGTATGCTTCGTGTCTTTAATTTTGATGTTTATGTGTTGTTGGACCCTGGGTGGAGTTTCTCTTATGTGACCCCATTAGTTGCTATGAATTTTGAGGTAAGTTTTGAAAAGATCCTTGAGCCTTTATTGGTTTCTACTCTAGTAAGCGAGTCAGTTGTTGCTAAACAAATCTATAAAAAGTTTCCTATCACTGTGCTTTATAAAGTCATACTGGTAGACTTGATAGAGTTAGATATAGTTGATTTTGATCTTATCCTTGTTATGGATTAACTCTATTTCTATTATGCCTCTATAGATTGTCGCATCCATGTGGTAAAGTTTCAGTTCCAGATGAGCCAGTCTTTGAGTGGTCAGGTAATTTAGTATCCCCAAGAGTCATTTTATATCTTATCTCAAAGACAGAAAGTTGATATCCAAAGGTTGTATTTATTATCTACTTTGGGTTACAGACACAAAGTCTGAGACTCTAATTCTTCAATCTATACGAGTGGTCAATGAATTTTCTGAAGTTTATTCGGAATATCTCCTAGGGGTACCTCCCGATAGGGAAATAGAATTCGGTATTAACCTTCTCCTAGATACTCAACCTATTTATATCCCTCCATATTGTATGGCTCCCACAGAGCTTAAGAAGTTGAAAGAGCAACTCAAAAATCTTTTAGATAAAGGCTTCATAAGGCCTAGTGTTTCCCCATAGGGGCTCTCGTCCTATTCGTGCGAAAGAAAGATAGTTCTTTACAAATTTGCATTGACTATCATCAGCTAAATAAGGTCACAGTCAAGAACAAATATTCTCTTCCTAGAATTGATGACTTATCCAATCAACTCCAAGGTGCAAGTTATTTCTCAAAGATAGACCTTAGATCTGGCTATCATCAGCTTAAAGTAAGGGAATATAATATTCCAAAGACAACTTTCAGAACCCGTTATGGTCATTTTGAGTTTCTAGTCATGTTATTCGGGCTAACCAATGCTCCAACAACTTTTATGGACCTCATGAACCGAGTGTTCAAATAATATCTAGACATGTTTTTCATAGTATTCATAGATGATATCCTAGTGTACTCCTGTAGTAAGGATGAGCATGTAGATCATCTTAGAATTGTCTTGCAAACTCTTAGAGATCATCAATTGTTCACCAAATTCAGCAAGTGCGAATTTTGGCGAAGATCAGTGGCCTTTCTCAGTCATATTATTTCCGTCGATGGCATTAGAGTCGATCCCCAAAAGACAGAAGCCGTAAGAAATTAGCCTAGACCTATTTCTTCATCAAACATTAGGAGTTTCTAGGGTCTAGCTGGTTATTACCAATGTTTAGTTGAGGGTTTCTTGTCTATTGCATCCCCAATGTATAGATTGACCCAAAAGAAAGTTAAGTTCCAGTGGTTAGATTTCTATGAGAAGAGTTTTCAGGAGTTGAAGACTCGACTCACTACAACCCCAGTCTTAACGTTACCCAATGGTACAGATGGTTTTATGGTGTATTGCGATGCCTCTAGAGTTAGTTTGGGTAGTATTGATGCAGAGAGGTAAGGTAATAGCCTATGCCTCTAGATAACTTATGCCTCATGAAAATAACTATCTAACCCATGATCTTGAATTAGCTGTTGTGGTGTTGTGTTGAAAATCTAGAGGCACTATCTTTAGTGTGCATGTTGATGTGTTTAGAGACCACAAAAGCTTGAAATATGTATTTACTCATAGGGAGTTGAATCTCCAGCAGAGAAGGTGGTTAGAATTGTTGAAAGATTATGACACGAGTGTGTTGTATCATCCAGACAAGTTCAATATAGTGGCAGACGCCCTTAGTAGATTGTCTATGGGCAGTGTTTCTCATGTGGACAATGATAAGAAAGAGGTGGCTCAAGAAGTTCATCGTTTGGCTAGATTGGGTATTAAGTTGGTTGACTCAGCTGAAGGTAATGCTTGGGTTCAGAGTAGTTCCGAATCTTCCTTAGTTTTGGAAGTGAAGGGGAAACAAGACCTGGATTCTAGTTTGGTCAAACAGAAGGAGTCAGTTAAAGACCAAAAGGTAGAGGTTTTCTCCCAAAGGGGAGATGACGTGTTGAGATACCAGAATAGATTGTGTGTGTCTTGTGTTTATGAATTAAGACAGAGAATTATGGCTGAAGCGCATGGTGTGCGTTATTCTATTCATCTAGGTGCTACCAAGATATACGGCGACTTGCGGGAAATCTATTAGTGGAGTGGTATGAAGAGAGACATAGCAAAGTTCATAGCTAAGTGTGCGACTTGTCAACAGGTTAAGGTAGAGCACCAAAGACCTGGTGGTACGTTGCAAGAGTTTGGCATCCCCACTTAGAAATAGGAGGAGGTGAATATGGACTTTGTGACTGGTTTACCCCATTCACGTCGTCATCGTGATTCAATTTGGGTTATCATAGACAAATTGACTAAGTCAGCACATTTCTTGCCAGTTCATACGTCCCATACAACTAAGGATTATGCTAAGTTGTATATCTGAGAGTTAGTCAGATTGTATGGAGTTCCCTTGTCTATCATCTCAGATAGGGGTACTCAGTTTACTTCCCAGTTTTGGAGAGCCTTTCAGAAGGGTATTGGTACCCAAGTCCATCTTAGTTCAGCTTTCCACCCTCAGACAGATGGTCAAGCAGAGAGGACCATCCAAACTCTAGAAGATATATTGAGGGCATGCGCTCTTGATTTCAAAGGTAGTTGGGATGAGAATTTGTCATTGATCGAGTTCGCGTATAATAAAAGTTATTATTCTAGTATTCAGATGGCCCCGTTTGAGGCTCTTTATAAGAGGAGATGTAGATCACCTATTGGTTAGTTTGAGGCAGGTGAGGCCATTTTCCTAGGGCCTGATGCAGTGTACGAAGCTATGTAGAAAGTTATGTTGATTAGGGAAAGATTAAAAACAGCCCAGAGTTATCAGAAATTCTATGCAGATGTGAGTAAAAGGGACCTCGAGTTTGAGGTTTGTGATCCAGTGTATCTGAAGGTTTTACCCATGAAAGGGATGAAGAGATTTGGCAAGAAGGGGAAGCTTAGTCCCTGGTATGTTGGCCCTTTTAGAATTGTGAGTCGTGTTGGGAAAGTAGCTTATGAGCTTGATTTACCGGCAGACTTATCAGCCGTTCATCCTAAATTTCATGTCTCTATGCTTAAGAAGTGTGTCGGTGACTTCACCATTGTAGTTCCTTTAGAAAACTCAAATATTCAGAACACCCTTTCGTACGAAGAGTTTCCAGTTGAGATTTTAGATCATCAAATCCGTAGACTAAGGAACAAAGAAGTTCCCTTGGTCAAAGTTGTTTGGCAGAATCAGTTGGTTGAGGGTGCCACTTGGGAAGTAGAACCAGATATGTGAGCCAAATACCCTCTCCTCTTCTCCGCAAACTCAAATTTAGCTGAAGGTAATACTCTTCCTTGAATCAGTCCTCTTCTAATCATATATTCAGCTATATAGTTGTCCTCATGTAAGTTCATGCACTCACAGAACTACTCAGAAGCTTAGAATAATTTAGATTTAGTTTTGCAATTTACTTCAGTTGTGCATGCTATCTTATAGCTTCAGATTTTCCTCAGTATGCTTAGTCTAACCAACAACATTCAAGGATGAATGTTTCCAAGGGGGAGATATTGTAATACCCCGAGACTTTTCCTAGCTTGAATTCATCCTTAGAATGTTAAGGGATAGCTTCCAAAATGAATACTATTTATTTTGTGTGGAATTCTTCAGATTTAGACTATCCATTTCATGGGAAATTGAATAAGCTTTTCATCGATACCAAATTCACCTAAATCTGACACTCGGTGAAGGAGTTATGGCTATTTTAAGTTTCAATCATAAAACACCGTGATTTGGGCCCTTAGCGCGTTCGCGGAGAAGCATAAAATAACAATTGTCTATTTCCAATGAGACTCCGCAATATTGGCGCTTTGCGAAGAGGCCCAATTTCCCGTTTTGTAATTTCCAGTGAGACCTCGCGATACTGACGCGTCGTGCCAGTGGTTAAAATGATAAACTAAAGGGGCTTCGCGATTGTGGTGCGTTGGGTGAAAGCCCAGTTCCCTCTCGTCCATTTCCAGTAAGCCACCACGATAGTGGCGCGTCGCGGTGGCCACCCAATTCGCAAAAAAATTGTTTTTCCAGTTCTGTTTCAAAGATTAAAAAGGGTACTTTGGTGATTTTTCCAGCCCCTAATCCGTCTTAAATAATGAATTAAACCCCTTCAAAGCACTTTACATCCATCTTTTTATCAAATCTCTCTCAAGCAAAAACCTAGTTCAACAAACTTTCTCCCCAAAAAATCTAAATTGCTCCATTAACTCTCCAAAGAAATTCAAGATTGAGGATTCTCAATACAAGGGCTCTAAGAATTCATCCCCAAAGCATCAATAGGACTCCAAGATTAAATTTTTTCATCAAAGATCACCAATTAAGTTATGTGGGGTATGAACAAGGATAATCCTTTCATCATTGTGCCCAAAACTTATTTTAAATTCAAATTTTTCTGAAATTTATATGATTTTCATGCAATTCAAGTTAGGGTTTATACATATTATTGTTATTTACAAGTTTATGAGATTCCTAATGATTTAGAAGTTAAATTCCATGGTTATGTTCATATTTTCATGCATATTGCTGAAATTTCCAGATTTTGAGTTGATTTATCAATACTTTCATTATCAAGCATGAGCATTTTGGTGTTTTAACATGAGTTTGATGCATGGGTCTTTAAGCCCTAGTTAAAGATTGTTGTTTCAAGATTGTTTATGCTATAAGTATCCTAAGATAAGACTATTCTCAAATTTTTGATAAAGATTTGACCTTTTGGTCCTAAGCTAAGGTAAAGAATCCTCTTTGTTCATGTGACTTGAGATTTAAAGAAAGAAAAGCATAATTGGTTTTTTTGTAAACACTTGTGCTAATTTGAAGTGAATTTTCTTAAGATTTTGAGCATAAGAATAGGAGTAGTATTTAGCACCGAGATGGGTATGTTATTACAGTTTCATACCCCAAAACTACGTGCCACCATAAGACTAAGATTATCCCCACTTCTACGTGGATGACTAAGATTGTGATCACATAAGATAAGAAGTTCTATTCTGATGGCAAGGGTAGAACAACCCTACCTAATGGGGGCAAGAAGTGGGACTCAATGGATGCTCACATGGTGTATGTCGGTTAGAAGAACCTCCCAAAAGGATGTCCCCTTCTCTTAAAATTGTCCATTGGCTTAAAATCATAAGATAAAAGCATGTGTTTTGGAAACTATGCTTTTAAAATTCTTAAAGTCTTGAGATGAATTATTCCCTTTACAGTTGACAAGATAATGTAGTAGTTTTCAGAAAAGAATAAATTTTAGAACTGAATGTAATGGCTCATAAGATCTATTCTATATGCTTTATTGTTCATGAATTATGATCTTCAGTTTTTAGATTTCTCAAGCCTCTGTGATTCATTTATATTTAGCATGCATGATTTATAAATTGTAATGACATTGTTACTTATTGCATTCACCCCCATATACTCAATACATCATCAAAGTACTGATCCACATATACGTCTATGTGCTACATTATCTCATCATGTAGGTTCAGATGCTCAGTCTCAGCAACGTGTATGATTTTTGAGAATCTCATCTACATCCCTGCAGTTGGTAAGTCCTCATAGTTCGGGGACTTAGTTAGTTATATTTTCAGTTATTAGTTAACGCTTTATTATTTATTTCAGATAATTTGAGTCAGGTGGGAACTGTCCCAGCGACTCTAGATTCAGTTAGTAGAGGCTTATCGGACTACTGGATTCAGTTTTAGACTTTTGATTCAGTATTCAAATTTTTCAGTATTGTTCTACTGAGACTTGTGAGATTATTATGTTCCAGATAAGATTTTCGCATTTATTATGTTTTCACATTCATATTTCGCCTATGCTGAGATTCAGATATAGTAGAAAAGCAGACAGGGTTACCTTAGGACTACTTGTAGTTCGAAGTACCATGTGGCATCTTGGGAATCAGATTTTGGGGCATTACACTACACTTCTGCATCTTTTCTCTAATGCAGATTTGAGTACTAGCAGTTTGCATTGACGTGGTTCCTGCCTTTTAGTACTGATTCGGAGCAGGGTGAGCTTACTGTTATTCGAGGCTGATCCTCTTCTATCTATTCCAGTTTAGTCTTTTGTACTTGAGACTACTTTTATATGTTGTGCATATTATGGATTCTATCTATCACTATGAATATAGTTTAGTAGTGACTCTAGTACTGACCTTATCACGTATTGGGAGGGATTTGTTTGAATATTTGGTCCTTTTTCCTTCTCTTGTTTTGATATATTATATAGGTTTTCTTTCTGGTTTTCACTTATTATTACTGTTGCTATCATTATATGTGATCTTTTTTGGTGTCTGCCTGTTAGCCCGTTACCTATTATTCTAGGATATGGCTTGGCCTTCCTATTGGTAGGTTAAGGTAGGTGCCATCATGACTTGAAAAATAGGGTCATGATAGATAAAAACTATAAATCTTTCCATAGAAATGAGACTTAAAACTTTCAAACAACAAGTTATATTTCATGGGCAAGAGTTGACACTACCACATTGTATTTTGATTTATGAAATGTCCTATAACTCTTTTCTTGGAGGCAAGATTTAGCCCAAAAACTTTCAAACAACAAGTTATTCCCCACGGACAAGAGTTGACACTACCACATTATGTCTTGATTTATGAGATGTTCTACAACTCTTTCCATAAAAACATAACTTATCCTAAGATTCAAACAACAAGTTACATACATCGGGCAAAAGTAAACACTACCATATTATATTATTACTTATGAAATGCTTTTAATTCTTGCCTTAGAGGCAAGATTTTGCCCAAGGACCATAAAACAATAAGTTATGCCGCATGGGAAGGAGTTGACACTACCACATTGTAATTTTTACTTATGAAATGCTTATAACTATTGTCTTAGAGGAAATACATAGCCCAAGGACCATCAATCTACAGGTTACGCCCTATGTGCAAGAGTTGACACTACCACATTATGTATTAATTTATGAGATGCTCTATAACTCTTCCCTTAAAGGCAAGAGTTAGGACTCTCAAACAACAAGTTATGTTCCTATGGGCAAGAGTTGACACTACTACATTATGATTTGATTTATGAGATGTTCTATAACTCTTATCTTAGAGGCAATTCTTAGCCCAAAGACTTTCAAACAACAAGTTATGCCCCACGAACAAGAGTTGGCATGACTATATTATGAATTTATGAGATGTTCTACAACTCTTGCCTTAGAGGTATAACTTATCCCAAGGATTTTCAAATAATAAGTTATGTACATTGGATAAGAGTAAACATTATCACATTGTATTTTTACTTATAAAATGCTTATAACTCTTTCCTTAGAGATAAGACTTTACTCATGGACCATCAAACAATGAATTATGTCCCATGGGCAAGAGTTGACACTATCACACTGTATTTTTTACTATGAAATGCTTATAACTCTCACCTTAGAGGCAAGACCTAGCCCAAAGACCATCAAACAACAAGTTATAACACATGGCCAAGAGTTGATACTACCACATTGTGTATTGATTTATGAGATATTGAAAAACTCTTTCCTTAGAGGCAAGAGTTAGTCCAGGGATTTTCAACCAACAAGTTGCGCCCCTTGGTAAAGAGTTGACACTATCACACTGTGTTTTGATTTATGAGATATTCTATAACTTTTGACTTAGAGGAAAGACTTAACCTAAGAACTTTCAAACGACAAGTTATGCTCCATGGATAAGAGCTAGTACTACCACATTATATTTTGATTTATGAGATGCTCTATAACTCTTACCGTTGAGACTAGCTTAGCCCAAGAACTTTTAAACAATAAGTTACGCCCCATGGACAAGAGTTTACACTATCACATTATGTCTTAATTTATGAGATATTTTATAAATCAAGGACCTTTAAGCAACAAGTTACGATCCATTGGTAAGGCTGACACTACCACATTATGTCTTGATTTATGAGATGTTCTAAAACTCTTACCTTAGTGACACGACTTAGCAAAAGGATTTTCAAACAAGAAGTTACACCTCATAGGCAAGAGTTGACACTACTACATCGTATCTTAGTTTATGAGATGTTCTATTACTCTTTCCTTGGAGGCAAGACATAGCGCACAAATTATGCTCCATGGATAAAAGTTGACACTATCACAGTGTATCTTGATTTATGAGATACTCTAGTAGTCTTGCCTCTAAGACAAGACTTAGCCTAAGAACATCACCAAAAATAAGTTACGCCCGATGGACTAGTGTTGACACTACCACATTGTGCCTTGATTTATGATATGTTCTATAACTCTTGCCTTAGAGGCAAGACTTATCCTGAAAAACTTCCAAACAAGAAGTCATGCCTTTAAATTTACTTTGATATCAAAAAAAGAAGATTCTTTTGCAAATTATACAACTATCTATTTATTAACAAAATATAATAGAAATTGAGAAAAAAGAAAGAAGAGAAGTAAAAAACTAGAGAAAAAAACAAAGAAAAAAGAGAAAAATAAAAAAAAAAAGGATTAAAAATAAAGAATAAGAGAAAAAAATAAGAAAAAAATAAAAATAAAGTTTGAGAAAAAAGAAAAAAATGATAAAAATAAAAAATAAAATAAAAATAAAGGTTGAGACAAATGAATTAAAAAAAAATGGAGAAATAGATATGTTTAAGGAAACAAAGGAAAAAGAGAAAAAAATTAAGGTTGAGACAAATAATTAAAATAAGAAAAAAAAAGGAAATAAAAAAAATAAAAATTAAAAAAAAGAAAAAAAAAAGAAATAAAAATAGAAGTTGAGAGACTAATGAACATGAAAAGTAAGAGACAAAAATATACTTACGCTATACATAAAAAGGAAGAAAGATTAGTCTTCAAAAATTTATCTCATGACAGACAAAAAAACAAAGCCACCCACTATGAAGACCATACTATATAATATCCTGTCCGATAACATAACTCATGATTGTTGCAAATTCCTTCAACATGCAAAAGAGAAACGAAAAAGGTACAAATATAATCCCGAATTTTTGATAAATGGTATACATATGCCCTCCATTATACTTTAGATAAAAATACACCACTGCCGTTAATTATTGGGTACATATATACTCTTCTCACTAATGAAGCGTCATGTATCATAAGCGTAACCATTTACTACTTTTTATTTATTTTACCCTAAATATATCCACTACTTGACCGATTATTTGACTCGATTCCTAAAAATACTCAAGAGATGGGTCTATTCCTCCACACAGCAAATAGAGGCGTCTCTCTAACTCTCTCTGCCTCTCACAAACTCACTAACATCAATAAAGCAACAACAACATCAATAACAATGGAGAAGGCAGAAACAATATCAATAATATTAGAACATTAAGCAGAATATTATTTAAATATTTCATCATTTTCATTGTACTCCAATAAAACTGCTAGTTTGGTGAATAATTAACACAGAATTAACTCTAAATATAGAGGGAGAAGGATGATATATAGGGTGAGGTAAACAACTTGATCTAACAGGCACTGTATTTGTCTGATAAAAAGTTAATATGCTATTTTCATTCTAAACTTCAAAAATAACAAAAAGTTGCATAAACTAATCAGAGACATTCCCTTCCAAATTCCTCGCATTTGCACTGGTTCACCTTCATTACTTGAAGATTGCAACCAAAAATCCAGCAAACACAACAAATAAAACAATAAATAACATCTCCATCTTCAATAATTTTTCTTTCAAATTTCTTAATTTGTCCACCTCGGAGCAGAAATAAGGTTTTTAAATAACAAGAACACCTTAAATCGGACTCAAAAATGATTCTTTAGAACTTTGGATTCAAACAACAACAAATCCATACAAGAAAACAATTAAATGGCAGGTTTAGATGAAGAAGAAATACTCATAGACTTCAACTCGATTCTTTATCACGCCGCAAGGAATCAAAATCAGATATCGAATATATTTTTGTTAGGAATTTTTGTGAGAGGCAGAGAGAGTAAGAGAGATGCTTATGTTTGTTGTATGGAAGAATGGACCCGTCTCATGAGTATTCTTAGGAATCAGGTCAAATAATGGGTATATTTAGGGTAAAATAAATAAAAATTGATAAATTGTTAAGATTATGACATGTGGCATTTCCGTTAATGAAAAGGGTGTATATGTACTCAATTATTAACAGTAAAGGTATATTTATACTCAAAGTATGACGATAGACATATGTATCTATTTATCAAAGTTGGGGGTATATTTGTACCTTTAACGAAAGAGAAATATATGCCTCCTTACTAATATTTACTAATAATTAAATATTAAAATAAGAGGAATAGAAAACGGTCAAAGCCCATCTTTAAATTTTGGTAGTAGAAATGGAATTAAATTGAAAAATCAAAAATGATTAAAAAACATATTACTATTACTTTACTGCTATTAATAAACGTCTATGAGAAGGCAGTTGGCAGTAGTTTTGCCTACTTATGATCAAGGGAAATTTTATAATTTTATATTTTTATTTTAATTTAATTATTTTATTTTTATTTTTAGTTAGTTATATATTTGAAAATTATATAAAAAGGAATATAAACTGAAATAATTAATAATTTAGATTATTTAGAGACACATAAAAACTTTTAATTGACTCAAAATTCGATTGGTGTAACATAAATTGAGATATATTATATAAATTTTTTTGTGAAAAGTAAGATAAATCACAATAATAATCAAATTAAAATATTTTTAAGATGTATAAGAAATTTGTTTGATTTTTCAAACTTTTTCAATGTCATATAAATTGAAATAGAGGGAGTAACATATATTACTTGAAAATTTCGTAGAAAGCTGTATAAATAATAATAATCAACAACTTAAAATATTCAAAGCGATATAACAAATTTGATTGACTTTCTCAAATATTCCATCAATGCCACAGAAATTAGGACAATAAGAGCAATATATAATAGCTAAAAATTATGTCAAAGTACCAGAAATCAATAACTAATAACTTCAATTATTTAAAAATCATACAAATAATTTGGTTGACCTTTCAAATTTCATTTGTGCCACGTAAATTAAGATAAAATAGTAACACACATTGGGCGTGCTGGCACGACCTCTAATATCTAGTATATAAATGGATATTTAGGCCTCAACAAGTTCATCTGGGCCATCGTTATCCGGTAGGAGACGTAATAAGAGAAGGATCATGCATTAGAATATGTAAAAATTATCTTATACGTACTTTTTAGATTATTTATTGTTAGTTGTAGCAATATTTCTCTATAATTATTAAATTAAGATTTTAATTGCAAGTTGTAGCAGATATTTTAAAAATTTATTTAATACATATATATTAATTAAAATTCCTCCTAATTTTTTGTGTATATCTCTTTCCGCTCTCCTCAATAACTTTGTTAATAATTATTAGATCAGTAAAATATGATTAATAAATTATATTAATTTATACACGCTTCTTACCTTTTCAGAAAAAATTACAATTATTTACTTTCCCAAATAATATAAGTTTATAATTGAATTTATTAAAAATATTTTTAATAAATTTATATTTATTAATATATATTATATACTGAATTTATTATATATATATATATATATATGTATATGTATATATATATTTCCTCTCTCCTCAATAACTGTGTTAATAATTGTTAGATGAGTAAAATTGGATTAATAAATTATATTAACTTATACACACTTCTTACCCTTTCAGAAAAACTTACAATTATTTACTTTCCCAAATAAAATAGATTTATAATTGAATTTATTAAAAATATCTTTAATAAATTTATATCTATTAATATATAATTTATATATAAATACACACACACATACACACACACACACACACATATATATATATATATATAACAGATTTACAGAAATTCATTTCATTTCTTTTTAGTTGTTTTTGTATTTGTATATTCGTACATTTTTCTGTTGGTATATCCATTATATGTTGAGCTCTATGTCCTATGATCCATTTTACGTTTGGGCTAGCTACTACACCGTCTCTTTTATACTATCTTTCTTCTATTTCTCTTTCTAAGGCTCCTGGTAGCTTATTAAATAGTTTTTTACCTAGTTCTTCATTAAAAGTATTTCCACTGACCGTGCAGTAATAAAAATAATCTTGTAAAAATTTCTTTGTATATATCCAATGTGAGATGCTAAGTTGTTCTAGTTTTATTAAAGCTTCTTTTTGTAATGCTAATAATCCATTATTCGGATCTTTTCCGGTTAGTAACATATGCATTTTATTTGTGAAGTTATAGGGATTTGGACTCATACTTAACAGGACCTGAAAGTCATATGGGCAATTAGTTTTAAAACTTTCCCACATAGCTTTTGCCGATTCTCCTAAAAAAGTTTCTAAGTATTTGTACATTATTCTGTATCGGTTTCTGTATAATGTCTTAAATAATCTGCTGCTACTATTCCTTTCCATAAATCTATTACCGTATCCCGAATAATAGATGTAGATAAAGACTTACAAATTTTTCAGCAACATCAGTTAAAACTATTAAATCCTAAGACATTATACAATGCTAGATATTTTTCAACAGATAATCAGTTGCATAGACATTATAGAGAAGAACAGATATCGGCTTTAGGAGAAAATTTTACAATATTAGATTTAGTAGACTCTAAATCTTTAAAACATATAAAAAATAGAATGTTGCTAATGCATATGGGATTAATTGTTATAGGAATAAAAGGATTAACTAGAAAAAATCTAGGATCTAAAGTACTAATAACAATATACGATGACAGATGGTCAGACATTAAGAAATCAATAATAGGATTAATTGAAGTAGATATGACAAATAATGGAGGAATATTCTACATAAGTCCAGATTTCCTAAGGAACTTAAAAGAATTTGGAAAAACCATTAAAATAGGAATTCAAACTAAAGGGTATGAAGAAATGAATAGTGGTAACAATTTATTAATATGTATAGGATTTATACAAAAATTAACATTAAGTAGTAATACTAAATTTAAATTAAAAGTAAATGACGTAGTTGAAGTAATGGGAAATAAAGGTATAAGGTTAATAAAACCAATAAAAATAGATGCAGAGGTATATGCAGGTTTTAGAATGGAATCTAAGCAAATTTAACAAACCAAAAATCCTTACACCAGAATCTCATTTACTATACACTACAAGTAAAGGAGAAACTTCATTTAGATTTACAGATTATAATTATACAACTAGAAGAGATTTAGACGACGCTGAGACAGAAAGTACTATAGAAACAGAACGAGAATTTATGAATATAGAAGTTCTACAAGAAGGCTACGAAGTAGACATAGTAATAGAAAAAGCTCAAATGTTAGCAGAAGAATATAAACATATAACCTTTAAATGTAAAGGATGTCAGAAAAATGAAATGGAAATAAAAGGATGTATAGAACATTTCAAAAATTGCTTAGAAAGAACTGATAACCTAGGATATAGAAATAAAGAAGAATTAATTTCTAAAAAAAAAGATGAAGATACAAAATCCATACTAAGTTCCATAATGAGTTATGAAGAATTAGCAGAATTAGAAGCAACTAGTTCAACAAGTGCTAGCCCTTTTCAATAGACAAACCCGAATCCTCAACCAATAGATTATAGTACAGGTCATGTACCTAGGAGGCTAGCAGTTAGGATAAATCCAGACAAAGAACTAAGAGAAGATAATATAAGACCAATAGGAAAGAGAATGCTAATAGAAGAACCAATTAAACTACAAGAAGGAGGTAGTAAAGGTAAAATACTAAATATAGCAGCACATGACCCACAAATGTGGGATACAGTAATAGATTTATGGAAAGGAATAGTAGCAGCAGATTATTTAAGACATTATACAGAAACTGATACAGAAACAATGCACAAATACTTAGAAACTTTTTTAGGAGAATCGGCAAAAGCTACGTGGGAAAGTTTTAAAACTAATTGCCCATATGACTTTTAGGTCCTGTTAAGTATGGGTCCAAATCCCTATAACTTCACAAATAAAATGCATATGTTACTAACCGGAAAAGATCCAAATAGTGGATTATTAGCATTACAAATCGAAGCTTTAATAAAAGTAGAACAACTTAGCATCTCACATTGGATATATATAAAGAAATTTTTACAAGATTATTTTTATCACTGCACAGTAAGTGGAAATACTTTTAATGAAGAACTAGGTAAAAAACTATTTAATAAGCTACCAGGAGCCTTAGGAAGAGAAATAGAAGAAAGATGGTATAAAAGAGACGGTGTAGTAGCTAGCCCAAATGTAAAATGGACCATAGAACATAGAACTCAACATATAATGGAATACTAACAGAAAAATGTACGAATATACAAATACAAAAACAACTAAAAAAATGAAATGAATTTCTGTAAATCTGTTATATTATACACAACCCAAAATTATGATAATCAGAAAAAACCTAAAAGATATAATAAAAAATATAACCAAAAACCATTTAGTCGTAAACAATACTTCTTAAGAAAATCAAAAGCTAAAAAACCATGGCTAAATAGATATAGACATGTTAGAAAATATAGAAATGATAGAAACTATAAAAACAAATTAGAATGTTATAATTGTGGAAACATAGATCATTTAGCCAATGTATGTCCTAAAAGAAATAATAATGAAACTAGAAATTCTTAATTAATAGAAGATTTTCAAGAAACATTACTAAATGTAGACAAATACATGTCAGATATAGAGAGTATATATTCAATAATAAGTTTTGATATAGAGGACATTTCTAAAACTAACTCTTCAGATTCAGAAGAGGATAATTTAGTAAATGAGTTAGGACAAGAAATAGATTATCTAGATGATTTAGATTTAAATAACCTAGTAATTAATAATTTAATGAATGTCACTCAAGAATGTGTACATGAATTTCAAAAATATAAAGGTCTAGACAGTAATAGATGTCGTATATATAGTTGGTACCCAAGTAAAGAAAACAGAGCTAAGTGTAGAAAATGTTATTTAGAAGCCTGTGTAAATTGTATAGAAAACACTCTAAAGATAAAAATAGAATCAAAACCAAATAAAGAACTGAATTATACAAATAATCAAATTCTAAATTTAAGAGTAGCAACTCTAGAAGCCGGAGTAAATAATCTAGAACAAAGGCTAACTACCTTCGAAAAAGGAAAAGCCAAAATAACTAGAGAAGAAATAAATAAACAAGAAGATACATAAGAAAATGTACATTTAGAAAAATTAGAAGCAGAACTTATGAACATGGAAGATAATGACACTAGCCTAATATGTAATGAAGATAAAGAGTTTTCTACCATAAAAGTATTAGTGAAAATTAGAATCCAAGATATAGAGATAGAAACTCTAGCCCTAGTAGATCCAGGATGTACCAGCTGTATAATTAATAAAGAAATAACACCAGAACATTTACTAAAGACATTTGATAAACCCATAGCAGCTACACAAATGGACGGATCACAGAATATCTATAATTATTACATAGAAAAGGCACAAATAAGTTTTTTAAACACATGTAATGAATTCTACAAGCCAACTTACAATATTAGAAGAATATTAGCGAGAGATTTAAACATAGGTTCAGATTTTGTAATAGGATTGCATTTTTGCATACAAAATAGAGGAGGATGTCTCTTAACAAGAGATGGAATAATACTATTTAAAAATCTAACCTATACTCTAGTACAAATAGTAACATTACCAACAGTATATAGAACACTAAGAACACACAAAAAGGAAATAGTTTGTAAACCATGTTGTGAAGGATGCTCAAATAGTGACAAATATCAAAATCAATGCCAAAATAGTAACATAAAAAGAAAATAAAACACTAAAGGAAAACATTGAAGAATTAAAAAATTACACACTAATTAATGCAGAAGGATTAGAATATATAGAAGAAATAGAAAAAGAGTATACATTAATAAATGTTGAAACTCAATTTTATAATTTTCAAAAAGGTATAAATAAAATAGGCATGATAAATAGTCCTAAAGATTTAGATAAAGTAATAAATATTCTAGATAAAATAAAAATAATAGGAGAAAAACCCTTAGCACATTGGAATGCTAATGAAATAATGTGTAAATTAGAAATAATCAACCCAGAATATACCATAAAGACAGCATCTATAGAAGCTAACAATGAAGATATAGAAGAATTTGAGAAGCAAATTAAAGAATTGTTAAAATTAGAAGTAATTCGAAGATCAACATCTAGACACAGATCAATAGCATTCATGGTAAGAAACCATAGTGAGCAAATAAGGGGAAAAACTTGTATGGTAATAAACTATAAAAAATTAAATGACAACACCAAAACAGACGCATATAAGTTACCAGATAAAAGTGAGTTAATTAGTAGAATACAAAGTAAAAAGATATATAGCAAATTTGACTGTAAATCAGGATATTGGCAAGTAAAAATGCACCCAGACAACATAGAATAGACAACTTTCACCTGTCCAGAAGGGCATTTTGAGTGGCTTGTTATGCCGTTCGAACTAAAAATAGCCCCACCCATTTTTCAAAGAAAAATGAATGATATTTTTAGAGATCATAAAAATTTTGTATTAGTATATGTAGATGATATTTTAGTATTTAGCAAAGATATGCAACAACATTTAGGACATTTACAAACGATATTTAGACTATTTGTTAAACAAGGAATAATAATTAGCAAAAAGAAAATGAAATTATGTAAAACACATATTAATTTCTTAGGAATCACCCCAGGAAATGGGAAGATAAAACTCCAACCTCATATAGCCAAAAAGGTATTAGAAATGCTAGTTAAATTAGAAAATACTAAAGACCTACAAAAATTTTTAGGATTAGTTAATTGCGCAAGAAACTTTATTCAAGACTTAGGAAAAATAGCAGGACCTTTATATGCTAAAACAGGCAGTAAAGGGCAAAAATATTTTAATCTAGAAGACATTAAATTAGTACGACAGATTAAAGAAAAGGTTAAAAATATCCCAGATTTAAAAATTCCACTAGAATCTGATTATTAATAGTCCAGATTGATGGAAGTAATTTAGGATGGGGAGTAGTGTTAAAAGCTAAACCTAATAAATATAGTGATAAAAATGAAGAAAAAATTTATGCATATCAAAGTGGACAATATAAAGAAAAAGAAAATATGCCTAGTAGAGATTTAGAAGTATTAGCTATAGTATATGAGTTTTAAATTATATATTTTAAATAAAGAAGAAGTTTTAGTAAGGACAGATTGTGAGACAATAGTTAAATTTAGCCAAAAAATAAATGAAAAAACTAGTAGTAGAAGAAGATGGTTAAATTTTATGGACACTATATCGGTATATAAGAACATTATTTTTGAATATATTAAAGGTAAAGAAAATGAATTAGCAGACCAGTTAAGTAGGTTACAATTAAAAACAAAATCGGTTAACCAAAACTAATGTTTGTTTCAGCATACGACCAACTAGTCAACATACAACAGACAAGGGCAAGGGAGTAGCATCTTCCTCATCTCAAGATATTTATTATCAGACAATGCTAGAAAATGTTAGATGTAGACCCCAGAATTCTATAGGACTTCAAAATTCCATAGAACCAATGGAAAGAATAGACTTTGGACCTTTTAATTTAATTTCTTTTTCACTCAGTAATTATTCGTTCAAACTTAGACCAGAACATGTTCTAGACAGATCCCAAAAATGTTTGGCAGATAATCTTTGGATAGCACACCATAAGCCAGACCATAAATATTTTTTACCCTCTATAGATGCTTTATGTCAATATATATTAGACAAAAGTAAGCCTAGGTTCAAATATTATGTAATTATACATGGTAAAACAAATGGATTTTTTTAGACTTGGTTAGAAGTAATGGAATCTATAAAAGGTGTAAGAAATCCTCTTTACAAAGGTTTTAATGATTTTTTCGAAGCTTTAGACTATGCAAGAGGACACCTTGGACCAAATTTTTATTTATCACTAGCCCTCAGATAAAATCCAGACCAGACACCCTAATACAATATCCAAAGGGATTCAAAAAAAATAATTTTTTGTGACCATTGCACCTCAATGACCGTAGCCTTCAAAAGATTAAATCTTTCAGAAGGAGGCTCTTATTGTGGAAAATTCTAGACTCATGGAGCAAATACAGACTCTACAAGACAAGCTTAGCAAATATCAGACAAGAAAGACACATGCAAGTAATCAGACACAGAGTTCTCCATCTCCACAAAAAATGGATGAAAAGGGTGTGCATTCCTCTCTGAATGCTCAGAAATCCACTGTACCAGATATTGGTACAGCTAGTCTGGTTCAAACGGTAATCGATAAAGACAAATCAAATCCATTTATGGCTGCCACTTTGCCAAAAGTAAAGATGAAGCAGGACCTTTATGAAAATCACCTAGAACTAGTACCTTAAAAAAGACAATAATGACGAAAAAGAAAAATCAACAAATTGAGATTACCGTAAAACAGACATTACAGAAATTCTTTAGTAGTCAAGAACAAGATAAGCATGTGGATAGTAAAGACAAACCATGTAAAAGAACAGATAGGATAGTTCCAAACATGAATAATACAACAGACATTAATGTTCCAAGATCGTCAGACGAAGAAGACGATAGATTTGAAGATAGTCTTCTCTAAGATGCACAGGATCCCTATGAAGATGATGACTCTGGAATGAGCTTTGACACCATAGCCCTGCACAATTGGATACATAGACAGACAGAAGACAAGTGAAAAAAATATAGATACGTGGAATAATAAGATACAAGTATTATGATAGTACTATGATAAGAGTGTCATGTGAGTATGCCCACTTCGAGTCTTGTAATTAGTCAAGTCCATGTCAGAGTGCTTCCTTTATCATTACTTTCCAAAATGAAAGAAAAACTTATGAAGCATGCGTCTAGAAAAGAGGAATAATAATGCATGTGATGATGGGGCCCAATGTGTACCCGACCTGCATTATTAAAGAATCTTATCCTTATCCATCGACCATATTATCCAGGCCACGTAGTTTAATCCGTGTCCACTCCTTTTTTCTTAATTTGGTCTATATAAGACTTAGAAATAATAGCAAAAGATAGATAGAAAAAACTCTCAGAACCTCTAAGAAATATCTCCTCTTTCCTATATATAAACCAATCCTCCTGTCCAACCACCTCCTCCTGATGTAAATCAAAGCTTGTAATATATAAAGTTTGTGGAAGAGTAAAGTTTTCAATTTTTCAAAGTCCTTAAGGGGTTCTCGAAAGGGAAACCTCTATTCCTGTATTTTATGTAAGTTCTTATTTATTCTATACTTCCCCATCAAAAAATATGTTTTTTATGTTTTAAAAATTTTATGTTTGTTGTACATCATGTAAATTAAACTATGTTTGTTTAAGCTCATTATCCTTAGTATATGGTTAACCTCTTAATTTCTTAATAATAACGATGGATTAACCTGTAAATTTCTGGAATTCTGGCCTTGATAAGTCCGCTATGTCTGCAAAATAGACGAAGGACGAGTGTTAGTTTCCAGATGAAATTTTTCAGGGTGTGGTTAAAGAAGTAATTTGTTAAGAACATAGGTTAAGAGGAAGAGATGAACCGGGTAAAAATAAAAATAAATATAAAATTTTTTTTTTGGGGAAAATATAGAATATAAAAACTATAGACATGAAGAAGCAACGGAAAAAAGGGAGTCCTGAGTAGGATATTTTACAATATATTGATTTAAACGAGAAAAATTGTCATTTATTGAAATAATCTAATCCACCTATATACATACATACATATACATATATATATATATATATAAACATGAATTCAAAAATATTTAGTTTAAATTTTAATGATATTTCTCAGAAACTTTAATTGTCTATCAGTTTTGAATGTGATACTCAATAATATTTGACCCGTCAAAATGGTTTTAGAGAAAAAAAGAGACAAAAGGACCTATTTGAATTTTTCACTGCACGGTGAATAATTTTCTGAAATTTCAATCAATTTTTTCTATTTGGTCGAGTGAAATATGAAGAAAATTAGAGTATTAGTTGAGAGAATTATCTGAGAAGAAGATGAGGAAACATAAATGTTGCTAATTTGGTGCAGTATTAAGAAGAAGAATAGTTTTGGAGCAGAAAAAGACATAACTTCTTTTTGAAATAAGAAAAAAATCATTTGAGAAAACTTAGGGGTTATTGACATTCTTTTGTAACTGATGTCTTTTCTAAAAAAGTTGATTTTTGAAAAAAAATAGAAAAAAATCTTTTTTTTTAATTTTTTTCTGTTAAAACTGCAATTAATTTTATTTTTTTGTTTTAAAAAAAAAATACTATGTAATCTAAAGAATATTATTATAACTTGATCTAAGAATGTATATTTTAAAATTTTTATAGAATAAAAGATAAAAACGTCCCTCAAGTGAGGAGGTACACGACACTCAACTTAAAGGACTATGTACCACCACACTCACACATGACCGTTTTTCAACTGTCCAGCTCCTTTACATTTGGATCTTTTTCTCATTTTGTGTTCGGTCCCTATATTAGAGCTCGATTTATTCAAATTCCCACCGCATATGTCTCATTCGATGGAAAACGCTCCTTACCAAAATTTTTTCCTTTCCCAGGGCTCGAACTTGAGACCTCTGATTAAGTGAGAAGCAACCTCATCCATTACACCACACCTTTGGTGGTTACATTTGAAAATTAGTATTCAAAGACGGCTGTGTGATACACCCATTAGTATTTTATTTGATTGATCATGCAAATAATAATTTTTAGAGTAGGAGTTAAAATTAAAATTATAATTGGTATTGTGTTTGATTATAAATATAAATTAAAAAAATTTAATATTTTATGAAAGAAATAAAATTAAATAATTTTTATGATCAAATACAATCATTTTTATGTTTGTTTTATTATAGACATGTAACACCCCGTATTTTGCATGCACTTGTTCTACTTATATGGAACTTGGTATTGCCTTGTGGTATAGGCAATGGAAGAGATTTATAATGCGAGTATTGATAGTATATATATAGTTCTAGATACTACCCATACATTTTAATGTGATGCAATCAAATTAACATCGATAATGTTGCGATCACAAAGTCCAAGACCCTCAGATTTTACCTCCTCTTCCTCCTGTTGATCTATATAATGTTGCAATTAGATAGACATAGCAATTTTTAGGAGAGGCCGTTCAAGAGAAAAGAGTGATTGAGAAATCCGTGTTAGCTCAGCAGACATAGCTAGCTAGGCCAAGACCAATAACTGATCAACATACAGTCGTCGAAGACGATTAGGATAGAGCTAGGGGTGGCAAAGCTTGAGCTATACCTGCATATCAGTTTCTACCATCGTATGATGAGGATGAAGAAATGAGGTATGTAGAGCCTGCTAAGACTAGAGCCATTGTTCCACCTACTTTACCCCTAAATATTAAGTTCAATATTACCAGTGCAATGATTCAACTATTGAATCTGAAAGGTGTATTCTTGAGGGCAACAGATGATGCAAACATGCACCTAGACAATTTCACTGTAATATGTACTTCATATACTATCCCTAGTTTGTATTAACAAGTAAACTATGTAAATCTCAATATGGAAAAACTAAAATTAGATAGTTGCCTATTTACAAGTCCCCGCCAATGGCGCTAAAAACTTGACAACTCCCAAGAGCACATGTAAGTGTACGTGGTCTATCAAGTAGTAAATTGGCCTTCAAGAAAGCCGAATATCGATCCCACAGGGACTTGTGTCAACAACTACCCAATTCTAGTTTAAAAATTGAGAAAAAAGTAAACAATAAAGTTTTAGAATTAAAAACTAAAAAAAAACTAAACTAAATTGGAGAAGTAATGACTCCAGGCAATCAATGAGTAGAGATCCAGGGTTAAGGCTTAAGAACAACCATACCGCATTATTGAACTTCATTCATTAAATCGCTTATCTTGGTTGTTGATTCGTAGGGTTAATCGCACAATTATGATCTCCCAACCTTTAACCGTTTACCTAATTTGAACCTTATAAATACATCATTGAGTGGGGAAGTAATAGTTCAATTAATTTCTTTAAACTATCATCCTACATGTGAATCAAGTAGGGCATCTAAGTACATCCCTATCCTTGAAACTAATTTAAATTTCTTATTTCATAAAAGAATACAAACCATACTTTGTTTATTCCCATGTTCCATCTCCCTATTCCCTCTCCCGAGTTCACAAGGTTGACAATTAATGTATTCTAAGGGTAGCTAATCCTTAAAATATTTAAAATAATAATAAAAAAATAACCAATAATGATAAGAAACTTAACAAGCTTAATTCAAAATGAAAGTAGTCATGATCTTGATGTTAACTCCAGAAAAAGGGCATTTAGCCACACAATCATAATCAATCACAAGATTGTAATTAACAACTAAAGACATGAATGAACTAAATTAAAATTAGAAAAACTGAAAAGGATAAAGTTATAGCATCCCCTCAATCTCCAAAGACTTCCAAGAATAAATAAAAATATGTATAAAGTCCTATTTATAGTAGAAGAAATAATCTGTAAGACCCCGTAAGATGCTAGGTTCGTTTCAGCTCCTTCTTGCACGTAGAAAGGGGTCTAGGACTTAGAATATTTTATTAAGTGGGTCTAGGACTTAGAATATTTTATTAAGTGTTAGGACTCATTCATTAATAATAGATCCCTCAAACTATGATGAATTTTAATTCTACCTTCTCGTTCTTAAAACACCAATTTCTAAGTTGATTCATGATCAGTGTCACTTGTAGGTCATCTCAGGCGAGTTTCAGATTTTTCAGACTAGCGTAAGGGTGAGTTTGGCTGTCCAAAACAGAAAGAGGTTGCTATAGGGCAGCTTCGCGAGGGCCAGTTGACCCAGAATCAGGGTCACGCTGCGAGGGATGCTTGACCAGAGTAGGGGTCGCGTCATGAGGGCCGCTTGACCCAAGCAGGGGTGGCAGCGCGATGGGGACCCCATCTAATATTTTTTTATTTAGGTTTGTGGGGAAAATATGTCATTTTACCCTTACATTATTCATCCTTAAAATGAGATCAAGCCTCCCAAAAGGCAAATTCACTCATTACTTCACAAAATCCTCTCAAGAAAGAAACCCTAGCTCATCAAGATAAAGATTATGTTCCAAGAAATCCCCAAAAATCTTCACAAATTTCGTCACTCAGTTATGTTAGGTGTTTATCCTTGGGTTTCTTTCCACCCTTGGAGTTCAAGAACCCTTTTTAAAGCTATGAGTTTTCAGATTCATGATTTACATGTGCAAATTGGGTTGTATTCATGTTTGTGTTGTTGTATGGGTTTTCAATTTGAGATTTAATTACAATTTTTATGAACATAAGATAGCATGTATGTTGATTTATGTAACTCCCATGTCAAAACCCTTGAAATTGCAAGTTTAAGTTGTAGTCATGATGCTTCCCCAAGTGTTTGATAAAATGTCCATATGAGTAAATTATGCATGGTAACCTATTGTTGTGTTGCTAAAGTTGTGATATGAGTTTATCTATTATGTTATCGAGTCCTGGGGGTATTTATTACCCGAAATCTAGCTTTTTACTTAGTTGTAGTAGTAATAGAATAGTTCAGTAAAGGTCAAGAACAGTAGTACTCAGTCAGTTAATAGGACTCAGTGAACTCAGTCCAGTGTAGTCAGTCAACATGATCAGTGTGAGTTCAGTCAAGCTTAGTAAAGTCTAGTGATAAGTTCAGTATCGATTCAGTTGGGAGTAGGATTTAGCACTGAGCAAACCCAGAGATGGGGGCATTCCTGTCAGCAGAGGGTTTGACCCTTAGTAGCAGTCCCTGCGTTATAGAACTACATAGCTAGCGTAGGGTAAGTCGTCCTCCTACCAGACTAGGGTTTATGCAATTATATATATATATATATATATATATATATATATATATATATATTTCATGAGTCTTCCTACCAGATTAGGGTTTACCCAACATTTTTAATATCCCATGGAAATGTGGTAACACCTTTCCAACTGGGGTCACAAGTTGGACCCCAAATTAATCTATACCAGGGTATATCAGTTAGATGAACACTCCCACAGTTACAGTTTTAGTCTTAGTATTCAGTAAGGAACTCAGTTAGTTCGATAGAACCATGGCTATCAGTTATCAGTTACTTAGCCATCAAAATTCAGTACTCAGTTTTAGTATAATCTCAGTTACATGATATATATCTACATGCATAGTATTGTATGTTCAGTATGTTTAGCAGTTACAGTTTTGCATGCACACTTATCCAGTTACTTCATGATGCTCATTCAGTAAGTTATAAAATCATGCATATGAACCTATGTATATCAACCTTACCTCACTTAACATACAAGTACATTCCACGTACTGACACATACTATCTCTTTTGTGATATGATGTCTCATATCATAGGTTTGGATGCTCAGGGTCCTGACCGTACCTAGCAGCTTAGGATATCAGTGGCAGATTTAGTAGTGAGTCCTCATCCATCAAGGACATTATTTTATTTCAGCATTTTAGCAGATTTAGCATGCTCAGTAGTCAGGGTTAGTAGGGACTAGTCCCATCAACCCCATATTTAGACAGTTAGAGGCTTTCGGACTAGATTACTTTAGATAGATGTTCAGTATTTTTAAGTATTATTATCAATATTCAGTATTTGTTTTTTGTTTATGAACCTTATGACATTTTAGCCTAACTTCCGCATATATTTTTAGTATTATTATTCAGTGCTCACAAAAGGTACCAGTCATGGGTTATCTTGTGATCCTTCAGGGTCATAAGCACCATGTGATATCCAGTGTGTAGACTCAGGATGTTACATAGCCCATGCCTTGTTGAACAAGGATTCAATTTTTTACCGTCTGTGGAAATAGTGACGCTCCGAGTTGGTTATCGCATTGAAGGAGCATCGCATAACATTTAATTCATGTTGGTTCACTGTTTTGGTGCCTTATAAATCTAGTGGTGTGCCTTACACACCAAGATCACCTTTTACGCACCCTCACTTGCCCAATACATTTCAGGTGTCCTAATTTGCGTCAAGCTATGTTTTTATGCTTTCATGTTCCATTCCAAGCCTTTATGAGTTGTTTACACTTTATTTGAAGATTGTAAATCCTTAATATATCATCATAGTCCATTTACCAAGCATCATATATAGATTTAAACACAACAATTTAGAGCTCAAAACAACACAACATCCAACATGGTGAACTAGAAACACGACATAAGCATAGGCTTCATTCACTTTGATCTCTAACTTATTGTTTTGACCCTTGGCTTGATCTAATTGACCCTTGAACATTATAACAAAGTTAGTTCATATGTAAATGAACAATAACAACCGTAGAAACTCATTAAACATGTTAGAACCCAATACAATAGACTAGAAAAATAGCTAGCTCAAGCTAGTCACACTAGTTTTCTCAGTTGACTTCTAAATGGTCAATTTGAATCAAAACTTGTGTGGAAACACCATTAAACATTGGAAAAACATACAAGGAAACTTAGATGCACATTTATCTCATTATCAACCCATTAATCACATGAATAATTCTCAAAACAAGGCTAAAAAGGCTAGAATGCATAAATATACCCAACATCACCACCCCATACTTAAAGCCATGTTCGTCCTCGAATAATTCTTGATTATAAGAATCATGAGCTTAAGCGACTCCACACTTTTTCTACATGAAAGAAACTCAAGCTAGTATTACAATGACTATATGGAATACAAGTTTACAACACTAAGCATGCTATACATAATTGAAAGCTCAAGAATCCTACACCAAAACATCCTAGCCTCAAGAATTTACTCAATACATGGAAAATTCATGCATATTGTTCAATATAAGACATCATACAAATCACCCACTTTCATCAAACATGTTCCCTCACAGCAAAAGAGTTACCCATAAATACTCACAATAATGCAATTATCATAATGGGTATACAAATCAATTTATGCCCACTCTCACAAAGAATTCACAAATTACACATAATGAACCATAGTCTTGCCCTTAGTGTCATACTCCACTAATATTAGAATGTGAAATTTAGGATAAATAGGTCTTTTCTGGGTTGTAATGTAGGCTAAGGGATGGGTAGGAACTATTTTGGTCAAAAATAGTGACTGTCTTTCCTAAGTTCTTTAATACATCACAATTTTTCACATAAAACCACCTTTCAACAACCTATTCATACCTTTTCCATCTACCTGTATCTTTTTGTTTTGCCCCATCTCTTTTAAGCAATTTTACAAACACATAGTGGGCGTATTGTCTATTCCTTCAAGATTCAATTTTTTTTCTTTTTCACAACCATGGGAATATTTCTAACACCATTTGCATCACTCCCAACCATAACACATCAAATATAAACACTAATAACTACTACCTTGGGGCATCAGTTTCACCTTCCTCCTACTTCTTGATTTTCACACTCCTTACTCAATTATTTTTTCAATTAAAGCACTTAGGAGCTTTTTGGATAAAATTAAGGTTAATCAAAGAAAAGGGGTTAGGCTACATGTGAGGCTACCAAAGAAAATAAGCTAAAGGCTCAATGGAGTTTAACTAGGACTATGCACAAAGGTAGAAAAAAGAGAAGGTAAAAACAAGGCTATCAAAGATATACCTATATCATCTCCTAAATCTACACTCTTTTTTTCACTTTATGCACAGATAGGGCAAGTTCTAGACATCACATGCAATAAGGAATATACAATAAACTCACATCACATATGGTACAATGCTCAACTCACATAGGATCATCATAGACTTCCAACCAAACAATAGCATGAATTCAAATTTAAGACACCAAGTACAAGAGTCACAAACATGAGCCTAAGAGTCTCAAAGTAGAAATTCCCTTAATCAACATACTTTTACCAAACAAAGCACTTGCACCATGCAATAAAAAATAGAACTAACTTAAATATCTCACTTATTCTTATCCTAAAAAAATAATTTAAATTGAGCCAAAAATTAGGAATTTCCCCACCCCACACTTAAATATCTACTTTGTCCCCAAAGTGAACTTTAAAAGTAAGACATCAAAATACTCCCTGAGGCCTCTAGGCCTAGCTAGTAGCATTTTTATACATAAAGATAGTTTGTGGACCCCACACTTAGTCTTTGCCATGCTCTTTAGCTCAGGTTTCCAGTACTCATACTTCCCATCAACATGTGACTCAACCAAAAACAAAAACTACGTGAAATAAAAACAAAACTAAAAATAAAAACATACCTTTCTTGGGTTGCCTCTTAAGAAGCGCCTGATTTATTATCGCGACACGACCTAATAAACTTTTTTCTCCACCTTGAGGATATGAATTTCACCCTTAACTTAGCATCCATCTCTTTGCCTCGCTCATAGGGTGGTGGTACAAATATTAAGGAACCGAGTAATAGATGTTGCATGGTAAACCACTCGTCTTTGAAGTGAGGTGTGTTTTTATGTTGCTTGTCTTGTGCAAAATTAAAAATATAGGATTCTTGTTTATCACCTTCACACTCTTCCACTATTTTAAGTGATTCCACAAACAAGACATCATTTAAACACAATATAGAAAAGTGCTTTGAGTGAGGCCCAACTAATCCCACTTCAAAATCAATCTACTCCACACATACTTTTGTTCACTATCTCAATTTAGTCTCAAAAGAAAGATGACAGTTGAGTGGCTATGATTCTTGTGTTTGCTCTATAAATTTGCTAGTATCCTACTCATATTTTTCTTCTCTTAGCATCTGTGGACATGGTAGTAGTGGTATCTCCTTATCCTCTTTCGTTGTCTTTTAAAAATCACCATCAAACATGACTGAATCAACATTAAAACCACACATATCTATAGAGTGATATATACTATAACAAACCACACACAAACTTGTAGGCTTCTCCACGGGTTGGAAACAAGCAGGTCCCCTCCAAATATTTGGATCAAAATCTGGACAAAAAGCCTCGTGGTGGGGTACTCCACAATAATGACAAGAATCATCCCTCAAAAACTATCTATCCAAGGCTGATATCTCAAGAAGTGTGATTAAAAAAAACAATAAAAGAAACTAAAAACTAAAACAACTAAACTATGTAAATCTCAATATAGAAAAACTAAAATAAGATAGTTGCCTATTTACAAGTCTCTGGCAATTACGCTAAAAACTTGATAGGTCCCAAGCGCACACGCAAGTGTACGTGGTTTACTAAGTAGTAAAGTGGCCTTCAAGAAAGCCGAATATCGATCCCATAGGGACTTGTGTTGATAAATACCCAATTCTAGTTGAACAATTGAGAAAAAGTAAACAATAAAGATTTAGAATAGAAAACTAAAAAGAAACTAAACTAAATTGGAAAAGTAATAACTCTAGACAATCAATGGGTAGAGATCCAGGGTTAAGACTTACGAAAAATCATACTGTATTATTGAACTTTATTCATTAAATTGCTTATCTTGGTTGTTGATTCCTAGGGTTAATCGCACGATTATGATCTCTCGACCTTTAACCGTTTACCTAATTTGAACATTACAACTATATCATTGAGCGAGGAAGTAATAGTTCAATTAAGTTCTTTATACTATCATCCTACGTGTGAATAAAGTGAGGCATCTAAGTACATCCATGTCCTAGAGACTAATTTGAATTCCTTAATTCATAAAAAAAATACAAACCATACTTTGTTTATTCCTATGTTCTATCGCACTATTACCTCTCCTAAGTTCACAAGGTTGACAATTAATGTATTCTAAGGGTAGAAAATCCTTAAAATAGTTAAAACACGAATAAAAAAATAATCAATAATGATAAGAAACTTAATAGACTTAATTCAAAATGAAAGTAGTCATGATCTTGGCCTTAACCCCCCAAAAAAGGCGTTTATCCACACATAGTCATAACCTTAAACACAAGATTGTAATTAACAACTAAAGACATGAATGAACTAAATTAAAATAAGAAAAAACAAAAAAGATGAAGTTATAGCAGCCCCTCAATATCCAAAGAAGTCAAGGAATAAATAAAAATGTGTATATGGTCCTATTTATAGTAGAATAAATAGCCCATGCCTTTTTGAACAAGGATTCAATTTTTTGTCGTCTGTGGAAATAGTGATGCGCTGCATTGGTTATCACATTGAAGTAGCGTTGTGTCGCATCTAATTCACATTGGTTTACTTTTTTGGATGCCTTCTGAATCCAGATTTGTTCCTAATGAGCCAATATCCCTTTTGACACACCGTCACTCGCCCAATACATTTCAAGTGTCCAAATTTGCGTCAAGCTATGTTTTGTGCTTCTATGATCCATTCCAAGACTATTTGAGTAGTTTCTACTTGATTTTAAGATTATAAATCCTTCATATATAATCATAGTCCATTTAAAAAGAATCCCATAGCATTAATCACACCAATTTAGAGCTCAAAACCACACAAGATCCAACATAGTGAACTAGAAACACGAGCTAAGCATAGGCTTCATTCACTTTGATCTCTAACTTATTGTTTTAACACTTGGCTTGATAGAATTGCCCCTTGAACATTATAATCAAGTTTTTTCACATATAAATTCACAATAACAACCTTACTAACTCATTAAACATGTTAGAACCCAACAGGATAGACTAGAAAAACACCTAGCTCAAGCTAGTCACACTAGTTTTCTCGGTTGACTTCTAAATGATCAATTTGAATCAAAACTTGTGTGGAAACACCATTAAAAATTGTAAACCCATGCATGTACACTTAGCTGCATATTTATCACATTATCAGCATATTAATCACATGAATCATTCTCAAAACTAGGTTAAAAAGGCTAAAATAGCAAGGCTAGAATACATAAATACACCCAACATCAATATTTTCTCTTTGCAGGCATAGATTCAAAGAGATCAAAAGATGTAGATTGGAGATAAAAATGATTAAAAGGGAGCAAGAAAAGTGCAGTTGGGGACTTGGATCAAAAAGGCCTCAGGTACCACAATCGTGTTAGCTAAGCAAAAGTCATTAAACCACGATCATAAAAGTTTCCCATGGTCACGTAATCACGATCGAAACCAGAATAGCACAATCGTGGCTTGGCAGAGGAAATCATCCCAAGGGCAAAATTAAAAATGCACGTGGTTGATCCCAATTTTGACAAAATGATTCACACCCTAGCATGAGGAATCATATTCCATCTTTCTTAATTTTTAGGGTTATCTCTTGAATTCATAGCCTCCATTTTTTAGAGAAGAAAATGTTGTATAAGTTTTAGGTGAAGAATACACTAGAGACTTTCTAAGTGGAAGATTAGCTCACTTCCATTGTTGGTTTATGGGAGTGCCATGTTTGAAGTAACATTCTCTTTAGATTCAATAAATCACGTTAATGGAGATTATGAGTATATCTATGCTTATTTATCTTATGGGTAGCTAGATCTCCCTCTTGGGGTTATGTGTGAATAGGGATTAAAGTGTGTGTGGGTTGATATTGGTTAGCTTCTATTTATTAGTTCATGTTTATGGGTTTTGTCATTGCTATGCAACTTGGTTGGGGTTTGATAGGTGAAAGCCCCAAATACGGACATGGGTATGATCATTGAAAGCTCCATGATCTAGAAAAACCAAAGTCATCTTCGAAAGAAGGGTTTTGGGTAAAGATTAGGAATCCATATTATCCTTGAAAGAGGAATGCGGAGATCAAAGCAATAATAGACAATTGTGTGTGTAGTTTGCTAAATTTTCACTATCTTAAACATAAGGGTGAATGTGACGTTGACTATACCATGGGTATCATCCTATAAATATAGATGCCTAGATTGATATTGTGGTTGCCAAATATTTAACACATCTATTAGGTATTCTAAAGAATCAATGGGTGAAAGTTTGGTGCTTTGTTGAAATACTAGCACCAAAATCAATAACCAAACCTACCCATATTTGACTTATTAACTTGATGTTGGTTGCTAATACCTAAATATCACTCCCTTAATAGTGCATAATCCCAAGATCCGTGCATACCTGTTAAAACTCTAATTATTCATAGCCCCAAATTTATAATAGAAAAACCATAAAAAGAAACATTAGTGTAGATATATATCTCCCCCCATTTTTATCTTCTTGTAGCATTATTTTGGATTTAACTTATATAAATTATTTTAAAGTAACTTGATTGCCACTCACATTGTTCCTCGTGGATATGACCCTGACTCCAAAGTTGGGTAAATATATTAATGACGACAGCCTTGCACTTAAATTGACATGTAATTTGAGTATTATCAAACCTCATATTTACCCTATGAGCTTCATCAAAATCTTGAGTTAAAATTGGTTAAAATATAGACATAAATGGTAAGGTTGCTTGCATTGTGCCGCGACGTTAAATCAAACGCTTGATGGGAAGCACCCCATCATTCCTAAAAATTTTATATTTTCTTTTGGAATTTTAATTTTTAGAATAGCTTAGGATTTTATTTTTGACAAATCCACAAAATTTTAGAGTTTTTGGAAGTGACTTTTACAGGTTTGGATGCAAAAGTTTACTTGGAATGGAGTTTGGATATGTACATCCTGTAAATAGGGCTTGGAATACTTTTTGGGAGTGTTAGGATCACCAAATCAATGGAGTATTGCAAAAGTTATCCTGGGCATCACCAAAATTGAAAAAATTTGCCTAGGTCAGAACAATCTCAAATATTGCTACAGCCGCAGAAGGTGCTAAAGTGTCAGACATCCACTTAAGTGGAAGTCAGAAAAGGAGTCAAGCCGCTAAAGTGGCCGATTGACCACTAAAGCATTCTTATATTCTCTAAAGAAGTCACATGATAGTCAACACTTGCTTGGGAAAGGGAAAAGGTTCAAAACAAATACAATTCCATCAGGCAAATTTTTTTCCTCTCATTGAACTCATTTTATCTCCCCCATTGCTATCTATATTTAATTTCACTTCTATTCAAATTTCATAAATCAAGGTATGTTTCTCAATCTCCCTCATTCTTAGATTTGTGCTTAATGTTTTTGTCTTCTCTATATTGTCTCTATGTTTGGATAAAATGTGTTTGCAAATTTGGTTCATTAGGCTAAAATTTTGTGTTATCACTTGATAGAGAATGAATTGGAATAAATATCTTAGGTATTAAATCATGGGAAGTTGTCACGAACTGAGACTACTTCCTAGTCGTAACGCGATGCTTTCGATCACAAAAGACCCCAAACTAACCCATGATCTTGCACAAGCTGTAAATAGTGAAGGAATATAACAAAATACTATGCGGAAGTCATCTAATAAATGTTTAAATAATCAAATAAATAACCAAGGAGTCTGAAACACATCATTCAAAACAATACTAATGGTCTGTCTGTTTGAAAGCCTCTAAACATGATGAGTTACTGGGACAGGTCCCCAACTAACTCCGAATACTAAAATAAACAAAAACTAAAATAGTGGAAAGAAGAATAAATAGTATAATTAGTCCTAGATTTATTAGAACTCACCAATGTTGCAGTTGCGTGGCATATGAACTATCTAAGTATGATCGTGGAACTGAGCATTCATACCTATGTTATAAGACAACACAACGTAAAAGAGAATATGAAGTCAGTACTTTGAAATGTATGAATATGTGAGATAAAGACTACCTGATATGCATATATACTGAGCTTAAATGCATGAACATGAATATCGAATGCAAGATCAAGTTATATATGTACAGAAATAATCTAAATAACTGAATAACTAATATATGGACACTTGGTCATGCAAACTTGAACTGATATAATCTGACTATTGAACTAAAAATTTGGGAGCTATCATATAACCGGAACGTGATGTGTCGTGAAAACATGGCATATTCGATGCCTAAAACATGGAATTTATGCTTTGACTTAGGCCATTTTTGTTAGATATGATGTAGTTTTGTGCGGTGTTGCAGGTAATATAGGTTGAAAATGGTGTTGGATTAAATTAAAGAAAGAAAAGTTCTAAAAAGGTAAAGTAATAGTCAATCTATGAGTCGTGAAGTCACCTTACGACTCTTAGCCTGATTCGTTAGGATACCGAAAGAAAAAGTGAATCAGATCCACTAAGTTAAGATTGACTACGACTCGTAAGAAGTGGATATAGGTCATTGGGAGAACTCATAAAGAGAACAGTGAGATATTCCAAGGTCTAGAATTTAAGTTATGGAAGACTACAAGTCGTAATATCAGACTAGGACTCACAGTGACCAATCGCAAGGAGACCAATATGTAAAGCTATGAAGTGTAAGGTTCAAGTGAGAACGAGTAGTGACCAATTATAAAGGACTGACTATGACTTGTGGTGATGAGTCATAATGACACAAAAAGCTTGAATCCTTGAAGAAAAAATTTACCTAGAATGGTTTGACTGGCAACATACGATTCATAAGAA
This sequence comes from Capsicum annuum, assembly GCF_002878395.1. Taxonomy (NCBI): domain Eukaryota; kingdom Viridiplantae; phylum Streptophyta; class Magnoliopsida; order Solanales; family Solanaceae; genus Capsicum; species Capsicum annuum. The sequence goes on along the minus strand of NC_061122.1, from coordinate 95,377,345 downwards.
AACCTCACGAGTCGTAAGGATTGCTGACCTACTTTTTCTATTCGTTTTTATTAGGATTTCTTTATTGTATTGAGATATTATAAATACCGAGGGTTATTATTTTATTAGGTGACCTACTGTTACCATTTTTTGGAGATACTATCACATACTTTGAGGATTGATACTATTGTCTTGGAATTTTGGTTTTATATTTAGTTGGAGATTTTGGATTTTATTCTTTCATCATTATGCAATTAATAACATGTCTTCTTTAATTATGATGGTTTTATTCATGAAATTGAGCGACTAAATTCTTTAATTGTGGGAGCCCTAGTGTAGTTGCATGTATCTTAATCATCTTCATATTAATTGTCCCCAGAGCTAATGCAAAAGCTTGGGAATTGCCCATATTTAAAAACATCCTCGAAGGGAGTTTGAGATTATAAAAAGGAGATTAATATGGTGATTCGAGGATACCAACCCTCGTCTAATCTACATGACACACATAATGTGAAAGTTGGACTGGTATTATAAACAAGGGACAATAAGGCAACACCCTCAAACTCATAAGGTAAAGGGTGAGATTTATCAATACGTTCACAAGACGGCTCATAATACATAGCTTGTCAACTCTGTATATAGCATAGTAAGTTAGGTGAGTTGAACACGAGAAGTTTACGGAGTCAAGAAGCCAAGGGGGACATAGTCCAAGTGTTTGTCTTCTATTGTTTACAAATTCAAGAATTCGAGTTTTGTTATGGGTTACTTTTAACTTTAAATTCCCACCATTTATTTTTTCACACTGCTTGTGGATTTCATCAAATTTGAGATACTATTCAACATTTTCCTTGTGGGTTTGACCGTAACCTTGTTTGGGTTACTATAGTTGACATCGACCACAACATACTTCTTTGGAGGTTAGTTTTGGGAGACATCAAATTTTGGCGATATTTTCGAAAAAGACGATGTGAATTATTGATTGATGTTGGTAAAGTATGAGGGTTTAATTTTAAGTTCTTGATTTACTATACGTTGACGTATGCCTAAACTAGGAATAGAGGAAATCCCCTACTCCCGTTAGATCCAGAGCCCGAAAGAATTCTACAAACACCATGAATGATGTCAGAGCAAGTTCGTGATGGTGTTCCTGCTGGGGTTCAAGACCCTCAGATTTTACCCCCTTCTCCATATGCTTATCTACATAATATTGCAATTAGATAGGCAGAGCAGTTTTTAGCAGAGGTAACTCAAGAGAAAAGAGTGATTGAGGAATCCAGGTTAACTTAGCAGGACTAGCTAGATAGGCCAAAACCAATATCTGATCAACATACAGCTGTTAAAGATGGTCAGGAAAGAGCTAAGGGAAAAAGATCGAGCTGTACCTATATGTCAGTTTCTACCATTGTATGATGAGGATAAAGACATGAGACTGGAGCAATTGTTCCACCTACTTTACCCCTGAATATTAAGTTCAATATTACCCATGCAATGATTCAACAGTTGAATCTAAAAGGTGTATTCTAGAGGGCAATAGATGATGTAAACATGCACCTAGATAATTTTACTGGGAAATATACTTCATATACTATCCCTGGTTTGGATTAGGAAGCATTAATGCTATGGTTGTTCTCTTTTTCACTGATAGGTGAAGCACTATTGTGGATAAAGAACTCCCTAGAGGCTTGATCATGACTTAGCATGAGCGATATAGATTGATTTTAAATTGATTTTTCCCTTTTGCCAGGATACTGCTGTTAAAAGATAAGATTTATAATTTTTGGCAGTTATCTTTGGAGCCTATGTAAGAAGCATGGTTTTGATTCAAAAAGAAGTTGAGCATGGTACCCCATCAATGGATTATAGGATCCAACCTATTGGATATATTCTATATATCTTTGAATGTCAACTCTAGGGCAATAGAAGAGACGATATCAGGAGGTACACTTATGTGTCTATATTGGGAGATGGCCCAAGAGATTCTAGATGAGATTTCTATCACTAACTGAGGATATCATATTGAAGAGGTTGATAGAGGTGATGGTACCTATGATATCAAGGATGCATGTGACTACAAAACTAGTGATGATACGGTAGTACAAGAAGTTGCAAAACTCAGAACTGATATTGGGATGCTTTCAAAATAATTTGCAGCCATGACAGCAGAAAAGGTGAACACAATGGGGGTACAAAGGTCTACTTACAGAACTCATGAGTCTGATGTAGACAAAGAAGCAAAGTATGTGGATCTCAAAGTGGTGGGTTCTGAGCCAAAGGGCAAGGAAACCAAGGTCGAAACTGTAATGGTGACAGGTATCTAGAAAGGATCATAACACGAGATGGTTATTTGAGGTGTAAGGATGACTACAAATAGAAAAAAAAAGATATATTCCACCTGGTATCCATGATACCAAGTCTAGAATGAAAGAAATTTTGTTGAAATTAGTAAAAGGACAAGAAAGTCAAGATAGTTTTCTTAAGGATATAAAGGCACATCTATCAAGGTTGAATTAGAAGGTTGGTTTGCATGCTACTGCAATCAAACAACTGAAGCAGCAGTTCAGCCAAATATAGGCCACATTGAATCAAAGGTAGCCTGACACTCTTACTAGTAATACAGTGTAGAACGTAACAAATGATAGTCATTTCCATAAAATTACTACTCGGAGTGGTAAAACCACCATAGATCCACCCGTGTCCAATGTGAATAAGCCAAAATATGATGTTGATCCTGTTGCTATTGAGAAAGTAGCTAGTATAGATGCAGAGAAATCATTAGATATTAAGGATAGTAGTATGGAAGATAAAGGTAAGGGTAAGGTTGAGGAGCCTATTCTAAAAACCACTCCAAGACCTCGACCACCTTATCCTTAGAAATTGAAAAAGAAGCAAGAAGAGAGTAAATATTAGAAGTTTTTGTCTATGTTGAAGGGGATTTCTATAAACATTCCATTAATTGAGGAATGGAGAAAAGATCTGGTCACTAGAAAGCAAATTGTGAGCTATGAGCTTACTGATAATATTTATCACTGTAGTGTTGTTTCCTCTAGATGTTAGTAGAGAAGAAGGAAGACCCTGGAGCCTTCACCATTCCATACACTATTGGTTCTTTCAACTTTACTCAAACTTTATGTGATCTAGGAGCAAGCATAAATATCATACCACTAGTTGTGTTTAAGCAGTTAGGTTTAGGAGAACCGAAACCAACATCGATGGGATTGTTTATGGCTGATTGAACTGTGAAAAAGCTGATTGGTATTCTTTGTGATGTATTAGTAAGGGTGTCAACTTTTATCTTTCCATTTGATTTTGTGATACTTTATTGTGATTTATACTTCTAATACCTATCATCTTAGGCATACCTTTCTTAGCTATAGGTAGGGAATTAATTGATATAGAGTTGGGACAGATGAGGTTCAAACTCAACGATGCCAGTCAATGCAGCAACTAGATGATGTGCAAGTTATTTCTATGATAGACACCATTGATATTGCACTTGATGTAGTGAATATTCCAATTGAAGAGAGATTGGGTGTTGAAGAACTAACAACAGTAATTATGAATTTCGACAGTGATGGAATTAAGGATTACAAAGAGATGGTTTGTGCTTTATATGTGAGAGGTTCATATACATATACTCTGAATATGCTTGATCTAGATCTAAAGAATATAACCACTACGGTAGCTCGTCCATTCATTGAACAACCACCAGTATTGGAGTTGAAGGCCCTCCCATCCTATTTGTGCTATGCTTTCTTAGGGGCCAACAACACATTACCAGTGATCATTGTTGCAAATTTGATAAAGACTGAGGTAGAGGAATTATTATCTGTATTGTAGAAGTTCAAATGAGTTAAAGGTTAGACTGTTGTAGATATTTGGGTATTCCATCGAGAATTTACACTCACAACATCGAACTTGAATCAGACCGTATCCCAACTATTAAGAATTAGCAATGATTGAATACTCCTATGCAGGAATAGTAAAGAAAGAGATCATTAAGTGGTTTGATGTTGGTGTTGTTTATCTCATTTCTAATAGCAAGTGGGTCAGTCCTATTCAATACGTCCTGAAGAAAGACGACATTACAGTAGTACTAAATGTGAAGAATGAGCTAGTGCCAATGAGACCAGTCATATGCTGGAGGGTGTGCATGGACTATAGAAAGTTGAATGCATGGACCAAAAAACACCACTTCCCAATGCCCTTCATGGACCAGATGCTAGATAAATTTGCAAAAATGGGCTGGTATTATTTTCTAGATGGCTATTTAGGGTAGAATCAGATCATGATTTCTCCTAAAGATAAGGAGAAGATAAATTTCACCTGCCCATATGGGACATTTTCATTCTAGAGAATGCCATTTGGGATGTGCAATACTCCATCAACATTTTAGAGATTCATGATGTCCATCACCTCTGACATGGTAGAAAACACCATTGAAGTATTTATGGATGAATTGTCTGTAGTTGGTGATTCTCTTGATGAATGTTTCATTCATTTGGCCAATGCTCTACGTCTATGTGAGCATTGCAACTTTGTACTTAATTGGGAGAAGTGCCATTTTATGGTGAAAGAAGAAATAGTTCTTGGGCACAAGATCTCGAGAAGAAGCATAGAAGTTAATAAGGTTAAAATAGAAGTGATTGAGAAGCTTCCACCACCAATTTTAGTTAAGGGAATTCAAAGCTTTTTGGGCCATGAAAGTTTCTATAGGAAATTCATCAAGGATTTCTTGAAGATTGGAAACCCTTATGCAAACTTCTTGAGAAAGAGGTGAAGTTTGATTTTGTCGAGGCATGTCTAAAATATTTTGAGTGCTTAAAGGAGCGGTTGGTGTCTTCTCTAATTATTATGTCCCTTGGATGGTCCTTTCCATTTGAGATCATGTGTGATACAAGTGGAGTAGCTCTAGGTACTGTCCTAGGACAAAGTCAAAAGAAGATTATGCACCCTATCTGTTATGCCAGCAAGGCATTAAACCCAACTCAGAAGAATTATACTGTGACTGAACGCAGCGGTTTTTTCCTTTGAGAAATTTTAGTCTTATCTGATTGGAATTAAGGTTGTTGTACATACTAATCATGCAGCCTTGAAATACTTAATGGCGAAGAAAGATGCAATACCTAGATTGATCCATTGGGTTCTCTTTCTATAAGAGTTCGATTTTGAGTTAAAAGATTAAAAGGGTATAGAGAATCAAGTTGCTGATCATTTATCTAGACTTGAGGATGATGTAATGCAGAATGTAGGGAATGGGCTTGAAATTGATCATACTTTTCCAAATGAGTAAATTTTAGTAGCATCGCGAGACCTAATTCCCTAGTAAGTGATATAGTCTTGAAAGATCTGTCCTTCTAAAAGAGAAAGAGATTTATGCATGAGGGAAGAAAGTTTTTCTGGGATGAACCTTACATATTCAAAATCTGTGTGGATGGGGTTATTCGTAGATGTATCCCTAAAGTGGAAATGATGAGAATCCTTGAGGCTTGTCATTCTTCACTAGTTGGGGGTCACTATAGAAGAACCCGCCTAATCCATAAGATCTTATAATGTGGGTACTAATGGCCTATAATATACAAGGATACTCATGACTTTGCTTCAGCCTGTGACCAATTCCAGCGTCAAGGTAATATCTCTAGGCGCCATAAACTTCCTACGACTCCTATTTTAGAATTGGAGTTTTTTAATGTATAGGCTGTGGACTTTAAGGGACTATTTATGAGCTCATTTCATAGCGTTACATACCGTCTCCTGTCATCATCTCTTGAGCCCTCGTCTGTCGGACTCTCTCGCTCACAATGCTCTGTTGCACTTCTATAACAACATTTTTATCTTTGGTGCTCTGTCTCTTTATTTTCTTTTTGTTATTTTTTCTATGTTCCTTCTTATCTAACTGTAACACCCTAAATATTATAAATTTCTACCTCTGGTTAAACCTCTATAATAATAGGTATTAAGAAAATTGGCCTCTCATATAATTCATCAACCAACTTCCATAGCTCGACTACTTCAGCTTTTATTCCTACTATGTTGGTGTATTGTCCATCTTTGAGCTAATGTATGACCCTCTACACAAAACCATCAAATCTCCTATGTCTCTTTAGATTTTGTTCTTCCAGTCTATTCACAACATAGGGTTGTACTGCCTCTTCTACAGTAGTCAGCCTTTTTACAACATTATTCCATATATCTTGTGAGCTGACTACAAAACCTATCGAAGATAAATTGCATGAGGGTGGGCATGGTGCTGCAGCCTATCGGGGAGTAGGAGCACTGGATGTAACAGCCCGTGCCTTGTTGAACAAGGATTCAATTTTTTGACGTCTGTGGAAACAGTGATGTGCTGTGTTGGTTATCACATTAAAGTAGTGTTGAGTCATGTATAATTCACGTTGATTCAGTTTTTTGGATGCCTTCTAAATCTAGAGTTGTTCCTCGCACGCCCTCACTCACCCAATACATTTCAGGTGTCCAAATTTGCATCAAGCTGTGTTTTATGCTTCTGTGATCCATTCCAAGATTTTTTAAGTTGTTTCCACTTGATTTTAAGCTTATAAATCCTTCATATATAATCATCGTCCATTTACCAGGAATAATATAGAATTAAACACAACAATTAGTTCTTAAACCAACATAACATCCAACACGGTGAACTAGAAACACGAGCTAAGCATAGGCTTCATTCACTTTGATCTCTCACTTATTGTTTTGACCCTTGGCTTGATCCAATTGGCCCTTGAGCATTATAAATAAGTTTTTTAACATATAAATGTACAATAACAACCATATTAACTCATTAAACATGTTATAAACTAATACGATAGACTAGAAAAACACCTAGCTCAAGCTTGTCTCACTAGTTTTCTCAGTTGACTTCTAAATGATCAATTTGAATCAAAACTTGTGTGGAAACACCAATAAACATTTTAAACCCATACATGGACACTTATATGCATATTTATCTCATTATCATCACATTAATCACATGAATCATCCTCAAAACTAGGCTAAAAAGACTAAAAAGCAAGGCTAGAATTTATAAATACACCCAACATCAATATCGGCTCTTTGTAGGCATAGATTTAAAGAGATCAAAAGATGTCGATTGGAGATGAAGATCATTAAAAGGGAGAAATAAAAGTGCAGCTGAAAACTTGGATCAAAAAGGTCTTAAGTACCACGATCGCCACAGTCAAGAAAAAGTCATTCAACCGCGATCGTAGAAGTTTCCCATGGTCGCATAATCGTGGTCGCAACCAGAACAGCGTGATCACAGCTTGGAGAAAGAAATCACCCCAACGGAAAAACTAGAAATGCACGTGGCTGATCCCAATTTTACCAAAATGATTTACACCCTAGCATGAGGAATCACATTCCATCTTCCCTAATTTTTGGGGTTATCTCTTGAATTCATAGCCTTCATTTTTTGGAGAAGAAAATATTGTATAATTTTTGGGTGAAGAATACACTGGAGACTTTCTAAGTGGAAGATTGGATCACTTCCATTGTTGGTTTGTAGGAGTACCAAGTTTGATGTAACATTCACTTTAGCTTCAATAAATCACTCCAATGAATATTATGAGTATATCTATACTTATTTATCTTATATGTAGCCAGATCTCCCTCTTGGGGTTATGTGTGAATAGGGATTAAATTGTGTGTGGGTTGTTATTGGTTAGCTTCTATTTAGTAGTTCATGTTTATGGGTTTTGTCATTGCTATGCAATCTTGGTTGGGGTTTGATAGGTGAAAGCCCCAAATACCCACATGGGTATGATGAGTGAAATATCAATGCACTAGAAAATCCAAAGTCATCTTTGAAAGAGGGATGGGGAGACCAAAGCAATGATAGAAAATTGTGTGTGTAGTTTGATAAATTTTAACTATCTTAGACATAAGGGTGAATATGAGGTTGACTATACCATGGGTATTATCCTAGAAATATGGATGCCTAGATTGAGGTTGTGGTTGCCAAATGTTTAACACACCTATTAGGTATTAAAAAGAATCAATGGAAGAAAGTTTGGTGTTTTGTTTAAATATTAGCACCAAAATCTATAACCAAACCTACCCATATTTGACTTACTAAATTCATGTTGATTGTTAATACCCAAATATCTATCCCTTAGTAGTGCATAATCCTAAGATCAATGCATACCTGTTAAAACTCTAATTATTCATAGCCCCAAATTTATACTAGAAAAATAAAAAAAAGAAACATTAGTGTAGATACATATCTCCCCTCATTTTTATATTCTTGTAACATTAGTTTGGATTTAACTTATATAAATGACTTTAAAGTAACTTGATTTCCACACACATTATTCCTCGTAGATATGACCCTGACTCCAAAGTTGGGTAAATATATTAACGATGGCAGCCTTGCACTTAAATTGATATGTAAGTTGAGCATTATCAATCCTCACATTTATCCCATAAGCTTCATCAAAATCTTGAGTTAAAATTGGTTAAAATATAGACATAAAGGGTAAGGTTTCTTGCATAGTGCTGTGATGTTAAATCAAACGCTTGATGGGAGGAACCCCATCATTTCCTAAAATTTTACATTTGCTTTTTGAATTTTAATTTTTAGAATAGATTAGGATTTTTTTTTTTGACAAATCCACAAAATTATAAAGATTTTGGAAGTAACTTTTATAGGTTTGGATGCAAAAGTTTACTTGGAATGGAGTTTGGATATGTACACCTTGAAAATAGGGCTTGGAATACTTTTTGGGAGTGTTAGGATCACCAAATCGACGGAGTATTGCAAAAGTTATCCTAGGTATCACCAAAATTGAAAAAATATGCCTAGGTCAGAACCACCTCAAATACTGAGAAGGTGCTAAAGTGTCAGACATCCACTTAAGTGGAAGTCAGCAAAGGATTCAAGGCCACTAAAGTGGATGATTGACCTCTAAAGCATTCTTATATTCCCTAAAGAAGTCACCTGTTGGTCAACACTTGCTTGGGAATGGGAAAAGGTTCAAAACAGATACAATTCCATCAGGAAATTTTTTTTCCTCTCTAATTGAACTCAACTTCATCTCCCTCGTTGCTATCTACATTTAATTTCACTTCTATTCAAATTTCATAAATCAAGGTATGTTTCTCAATCTCCCTCATTCTTAGATTTGTGCTTAATGTTGTTTTCTTCTCCATATTGTCTCTATGTTTGGATAAAATGTGTTTGCAAATTTAGTTCATTATGCTAAAATTTTGTGTTGTCACTTGATAGAGAATAAATTGGAATAAATATCTTAGGTATTAAATCATGGGAATTTGTCACGACCTGAGACTACTTCCTAGTCGTAACACGATGCTTTCGGTCACAATAGACCCCAAACTAACCCATGATCTTGCACAAGCTGTAAATAGTGAAGGAATATAACAAAATACTGTGCGGAAGTCATCTAATAAATGTTTAACTAGTCAAATAAATAACCAAGGAGTGTAAAACATATCACTGAACAGAATACTAATGGTCTGTCTTTCTGAAAGCCTCTAAACATGATGAGTTACTGGGACAGGTCTCCAACTAACTCCGACTACTAAAATAAACATAAACAAAAATAGTAGAAAGAATAATAAATAGTATAATTAGTCCTCGATTGATGAGAAATCACCCATGTTGCAGTGGCATGGCATACGAACTATTTAAGTATGATCAGGGAAGTGAGCATTCAAACCTATGTTATAAGACAACACAACGTCAAAGAGAAAATGCCGTCAGTACTTTGAATGTACTAATATATGAGATAAATACTAACTGATATGCATATATACTGAGCTTAAATGCATGAACATGGATATCGAATGCAAGATCAAGTATATATGGACACTTGGTCATGCAAACTTGAACTGATATAATTTGACTATTGAAAAAAACTGTGAATCTATCATATAAATGACATGTGATATGTTGTGGAAAGATGGAACATTCAATACCTAAAATAAGGAATTTATGCTTGGACATAGGCCATTTTTGTTAGATATGATGTAGTTCTGTGTGGTGTTGCAGGTAATATAGGTTGACAATAGTATTGGACTAAATAGAAGAAAGAAAAGTTCTAAAAAGGAAAAGTAATAGTCAAGATATAATTTATTAAGTCACCTTATGAATCATAGCTTAACTCGTCAGGATACTAGAAGAAAAAGTGAATCAGATCCACTAAGTTAAGATTGACTACGACTCATAAGAAGTGGATATAGGTCATTTAGATCACTTGTAAAGAGACCAGTGAGATATTCCAAGGTCTATCATTTAAGTTATGGAAAACTACAAGTCGTAATATCAAACTAGGGCTCATAGTGACCAATCGTAAGGAGACCAGTATGAAAAGCTATGAAGTGTAAGGTTCAAGTGATAACGAGTAGTGACCAATTATAAGGACTGACTATGACTTGTGCTGATGCATCATAATGACACCAAAATCTTGATTCCTTGAAGAAAAAATTTCACTAGAATGGTTTTGACTGGCAATATACTACTCATATGAAAACCTCACAAGTCATAAGGATTGCCGACCTATTTTTTCTATTTGGTTTTTATTAGGATTTATTTATTGTATTGAGATACTATAAATACCCAAGGGTTATTATTTTATTAGGTGACATACTGTTACTATTTTTTGGAGGTACTTTCACATACTTTGAGGATTGATACTATTGTCTTGGATTTTTGGTTTCATATTTAATTGGAGATATTGGATTTTATTCTTTCATCATTGTGCAATTAATTACGTGTCATATTAATTGATTATTATTAGTTTATTCATGAACATGAGTGACTAAATTCTTTAATTAGGGTTGTGGGAACCTTGGCAGATAAACTATGTAGAGAAAGTGGGAGATTTATCTATTCTAGTGTAGTTGCATGTAGCTTAATCGATTTCATATTAATTGTCCCCAGAGCTAATGGAAAAGATTGAGAATTTTCCCATATTTAAGAACATCCTCATGGGGAGTTTTAGATTAGAAAAAGGAGATTAATATAGTGATTCGAGGATACCAACCCTCGTCTAATCAACTTAAGACACACAATGTAAAAGTTGTGCTGGTATTATGAACAAGGGACAATAAGGTAACGCCCTCAGAATCCTAAGGTAAAGGGTGAGATTTATCAATACGTTCACAAAATGGTTCATAATACATAGGTTGTCAACTCTGCATACAACGCAGTAAGTTAGCTGAGTTGAACACGAGAAATTTACGGAGTTGAGAAGCCAGGAGGAACACAGTCCAAGTGTTCGTATTCTATTGTTTACAAATTCAAGCATTCGAGTTTGGTTATGGGTTACTTTTAATTTTAAATTCCCCTCATTTATTTTTCCACACTGCTCGTGGATTTCATCAAATTTGAGATACTATTCAACATTTTGCCTGTGGGTTTGACCACAACCTTATTTCCGTTACTTTATTTGACATTGACCGCATCAGACTTCTTTGGAGTTCAGTTTTGGGTGACATCAAATTTTGGCACTGATGCCAAAGAAAATGATGTGATTTATTGGTTGAAGTTGGTGAAGTTTGCCAGTTTTATTTTAAGTTCTTGATTTAGTATACGTCGGCCTATTCCAAATACTAGAAGTAGAGGCAATCCCTTACTCCCAGTAGATCCAGAGCCCGAAAGAACACTACAAACACCACAAATAATGTCAGAGAAAGTTTGTGATAGTGTTCCTACTGGGGTTCAAGACCCTTAGATTTTACCTTCTTCTCCATATGCAGATCTACATAATATTGCAATTAGATAGACAGAGCAGTTTTTAGCAGAGGCAACTCAACAAAAAAAGTTATTGAGGAATCCAGGTTAGCTTAGTAGGAATAGCTAGCTAGGCCAAGACCAATAACGGATCAACATAGAGTTTTCGAAGATGGTCAGGAGAGAGCTAGGGGGCAGAACTCGAGCTATACCTGCATATCAGTTTCTACCATCATATGATGAGGATAAAGACATGGGGTGTGTAAAGCCTTCTGAGACTGGAATCATTGTTCCACCTACTCTATATGAATATTAAGTTTGATATTACCCATGCAATAATTTAACTATTGAATCTAAAAGGTGTATTCTCGAGGGCAATAGATAATGCAAACATGTACCTAGATAATTTCACTGGGAAATGTACTTCTTATATTATCCCTAGTTTGGATTATGAAGCATTAAGATTATGGTTATTCCCTTTTCACCGACAAATGAACCATTATTATGGCTAAAGAACTCCCTAGAGGCTTGATCCTTACTTGGCATGAGTTGTATAGACATATTTTAAATTGATTTTTCCCTTCTGCTAGGATACTGATGTTAAAAGATAAGATTTATATTTTTTGGACATTACCTATGGAGCCTATCTAAGAACCATGGTTTCAATTCAAAAAGACGTTAAGCATGGTACCCTATCAATGGATTGTAGGATCCAACCTATTGGGGATATTCTATAGATCTTTGAATGTCAACTCTAGGGCAATGGCAGAGATGATATCAGGAGGTGCACTTATGCGTCTACATTGGGAGATGGCCCAAGAGATGCTAGATGAGATTTCTATCACTAACTGAGGATTGCATACTCAAGAGGTTGATAATGGAGCTGGTACCTATGATATCAGGGATGTAAGTGACTACAGTGCTAGTGATGATACGGTAGCACAAGAAGTTGCACAGCTTAGAACTGATATTGGGATGCTTTTAAAATAATTTGCTGCAATGATAGGAGAAAAGGTGAGTGTAGTGGGGGTACAAGGATCCACTTCTAGAACTCATGAGTCTGATGCAGACAAAGAAGCAAAGTATGTCGATCGCAAAGTGGTGTGTTCTGATTCAAAGAGCAAGGAAACCATGGTCAAAACTATATGGTGATAGGTATCTAGATAGGATCATAAAATGAGATAGAGATTTGAGGTGTAAGGATGACTACAAATAGAAGAGAAAAAGATATATTCCACCAGCTAGCCAAGATACCAAGTCTAGAATGGAAGAAATATTATCGAAATTAGTAAAAGGACAATAAAGTCAAGAGATTTTTCTTAAGGACATTAAGGAATATCCATTAGGGCTGAATTAGAAGGTTGGGTTGCATGATACTGTGATCAAACAACTAAAGCAGTAGTTCATCCAAATGTAGGCCACGTTGAATCAAAGGTAGCCTGACACTCTTCCTAGTAATATAGTGCAGAACGTAAAAAATGACAGTCATTTCCATAAAATTACTACTCAATGTGGTAAAACCACCATGGATCTGCCCATGTATACTGTGAATGAGCCAAAATATGACGTTGATCCTATTGCTATTAAGGAAGAAGCTAGTGTAGATGTAGAGAAATCATTAGATATTAAGGATAGTAGTATAGGAGACAAAGGTAAGGGTAAGGTTGAGAAACCTGTTCTGAAAAGCATTCCAAGACCTCGACCACCTTATCCTTAGAAATTGAAAAAGAAGTAGGCAGAGAGTAAATATTAGAAGTTTTTGTCTATGTTAAAGAAGCTTTATATAAGCATTCCATTAGTTGAGGATTGAAGAAAAGATCTGGTCACTAGAAAGAAAATTGTGAGCTATGAGCTTGCTGATAATGTTCATCACTGTGGTGTTGTTACCTCTAGATATTAGTAGAGAAGGAGGAAGACCCTAGAGCCTTCACTATTCCATGCACTATTGGGTCTTTCAACTTTGCTAGGACTTTATGTGATCTATGAGCAAGCATAAATATCATGCCACTGGTTATGTTTAAGCTGTTGGGTTTAGGAGAACCCAAACCAACATCAATGAGATTGTTTATGGCTGATCGAACTGTGAAAAATCCGGTTGGTATTCATTGTAATGTATTAGTAAAGGTGTCAACTTTCATTTTCCCAGCTAATTTTGTGATACTTGATTATGAGTTAGACTTCCAAGCCCTATCATCTAAGGCATACTTTTCTTAGCTATAGGTAAGGAATTAGTTGATATGGAGTTGGGATAGATGAGGTTCAAACTGAATGATGAATAGGTAATCTTCAATATATGTCAGTCAATGCAGTAACCAGATGATGTGAGAGTTGTGTATATGATAGACACCATTAATGTTGCACTTGATGCAGTAACTATTCCGATTGAAGAGAGGATGGGTGTTGAAGCACTAGCAACAGTAATTATGAATTTCGACAGTGATGGAATTGAGGATTACAATGAGATGGTTGGTGCTTTGTATAGGAGAGGTTCACATACATATACTCTAAAAAAGCTTGATATGGATCTAAGAATATAACCACTACTATAGCTCATCTATTGATTGAGCAACCACCAGTATTGGAGTTGAAGGCCCTCCCATTCTATTTGTACTATGCTTTCTTAAGGCCCACAACACATTACCATTGACCATTGCTACAAATTTGATAGAGATTGAGGTAGATGCATTATTGTCTATATTGTAGAAGTTTAAATGAGCTATAGGTTGGACTGTTGCAGATATTATGAGTATTCCACCGAGAATTCACACTCACAAGATAAAACTTGAATTGGACTGTATCCCAACTATTGAGTATTAGAAATGATTGAATACTCCTATGCAGGAGTAGTAAATAAAGAGATCATTAAGTGGTTTGATGTTGGTGTTGTTTATCTCATTGATGATAGCAAGTGGGTCAGACCTATTCAATACGTCCTGAAGAAAGGCTACATTATAGTAGTACTAAATGTGAAGAATGAGCTAGTGCCAATGAGACCAGTCATAGGCTGGAGGTTGTACATGGACTACAGAAAGTTGAATGCATAGACCCAAAAACACCACTTCCCAATGCCTTTCATCGAATAGATGCTGGATAAACTTGTAAGAAGGGGGTGGTATTATTTTCAAGATGGTTATTAAAGGTAGAATCAGATCATGATTTCTCTTGAAGATCATGAGAAAACAACTTTCACCTGCCCATATGGGATATTTCCATTCTAGAGAATGCCATTTGGATTGTGCAATGCTCCATCAACATTTTAGAGATTTATGATATCCATCACCTCTAACATGGTAGAAAATACCATTAAAGTATTTATGGATGATTTTTCTACAGCTGATGATTCTCTTGATGACTGCTTAATTTATTTGGTCAATGCTCTGCGTCTATGTAAGCATTGCAACTTAGTACTTAATTAGGAGAAGTGCCATTTTACGTTGAAAGAAGTAATTGTTCTTGGGCACAAGATCTCAAAAAGAAGCATAGAGGTTGATAAGGTGAAAATTAAAGTGATTGAGAAGCTTCCACCACCAATTTCAGTTAAGTGAATTCGACACTTTTTGGGCCATGCAGGTTTCTACAGGCAATTCATTAAGGATTTCTCAAAGATTGCAAACCCTTATGCAAACTTCTTGAGAAAGAGGTAAAGTTTGATTTTGATAAGACATGTATAAAATATTTTGAGTGCTTAAAGGAGCGGTTGGTGTCTTCTCCTATCATTATGTCCCCTGGATAGTCCTTGCCATTTGAGATCATGTGTGATGCAAGTGGAGTGACTCTAGGTATTGTCCTAGGACAAAGTCAAGAGAAGATTATACACCTTATATATTATGACAGTAAGGCATTACCCTACTCAGAAGAATTATATTTTGACTGAATAAGAGCTATTAGCAGTGGTTTTTTCCTTCAAAATATTTTAGTATAATCTAATTAACACTAAGGTTGTTGTGCATACTGATCATGCAGCCTTGAGATACTTAATGGTGAAGAAAGATGCAATGTCTAGATTGATCTATTGGGTTCTCTTACTACAAGAGTTTGATTTTAAGGTAAAAGATTAAAAGGGTACAGATAATCAAATTGCTAATCATTTGTCTAGACTTAAGGATGAAGCAATATAGAATGTAGGGAATGGGCTTGAAATCGATGATACTTTTCCAAACGAGTAAATTTTTACAGCATTGTAAGACCTAATTCCCTGGTTTGCTGACTTTGCAAATTTCCTGGCAAGTGATCTAGTCGCAGAAGATCTGTCCTTCAAAAAGAGAAAGATATTTATACATGAGGGAAGGAAGTTTTTATGGGATGAACCTTACTTATTCAGAATCTTTGTGGATGGGGTTATTTGTAGATGCATCCCTGAAGTGGAGATAGTAAGAATTCTTGAGGCTTGTCATTCTTCACCAGTTGGGGGTCACCATGGAGGAACCCGCACAACCTACAAGATCTATAATATGGGTACTATTGGCCTATGATTTACAAGGATGCTCATGACTTTGCTTTACCTTGTGACCAATGCTAGCGTCAAGGCAATATCTCTAGGCGCCATAAACTTCCTACGACCCCTATTTTAGAATTGAAGTTTTCTAATGTATATGGTGTGGACTTTATGCGACCATTTGTGAGCTCATTTAGTATGAAATACATTCTTGTGGTAGTATATTATGTATCTAAATGGGTGGAAGTAGTTGCGCTCCCCAATAATAAAGGAAAAAGTGTCATTGCCTTCTTGAGAATCCTTGAGGATTGTCATTCTTCACCAGTTGGGGGTCACCATGGAGGAAGCCTCATAACCCACAAGATCTTATAATATAGGTACTACTGGCGTAAGATATACAAGGATGCTCATGACTTTGCTTCATCCTGTGACCAATGCCAGCGTCAAGGCAATATCTCTAGGTGCCATAAACTTCCTACGACCCCTATTTTAGAATTGGAGTTTTTTAATGTATGGGGTGTGGAATTTTGGGGACCATTTATGAGCTCATTTTGTATGAAATACATTCTTGTGGTAGTATATTATGTATCTAAATGGGTGGAAGCGGTTGCGCTCCCTAATAATAAAGGAAGATGTGTCATTGCCTTATAGAAGAAGTATATCTTTTCTCAATTTGGCACACCACGTGCAATCATTAGTAATGGTGGGTCGCATTTCTGTAATCTCCTATTTAAGAGTCTTCTTGAGAAGTACAGAGTGAATCATAAAGTAGCAAAACCTTACCATACTCAGACTAGTGGACAGGTTGAGGTGTCCAATAGAGAGATAAAGTCCATTTTGTCAAATACTGCAAATTCCAATTGTTCTAATTGGTCGAGAAAGATTGATGATACATTATGGGCCTACCAAACAACTTTTAAGACTCCCATAGGTGTTTATCCATATTATTTGGTGTATGGAAAGGCATGTCACTTGACTATTGAACTTGAACACATAGTTCTATGGGCGTTAAAGAAGTTGAATTTTGAGTGGCAGGCTGCAGCAAAGACAAGAATGAGTAAGATGAATGAGTTGGATGAATTCCAACTCTAATATTATGAGAGCTCTTCACTTTACAAAGAAAAGATGAAGCTACATCATGATCGAAAAATCTAGAAAAGAATATTTGAGCAAGGTGACTAGGTATTGCTATACAACTCAAGACTTCATTTATTTCTAGGTAAGTTGAAGTCTAGGTGGTATGGGCTATTTACTGTGGTAAGAGTGTTTCCGTATAGTTCTTTAGAATTGAAGCATGATGGTGAAGCCCCATTCATAGTGAATGGGCAAAGGGTAAATCATTATAAAGGTAACACTGAGGAGGTTAAAGTGGTTCTTGAAATGGACCCTAGTGAATTCTGAGTAACCAAGGTAATTGGGTCGTGCCACGATTTTATATCAAGTGTTAAGAGGTGGCCTATAGTACTGGTTGGTGAATTCTGAGTATCCAACTTAGCCACATCATTTTGAAATGTTAAATCAAGCATTGCATAAGAGGCGACCCATGTTTTATAGTTATTCAATTCTAGGGTAATATGTGTGCAATGTGAAGGAATTAAGATTGTGGGAGTTAACCAGAAATTTACTGAAATCATGCCATATGGGGCTCTTTATGAGTAGTAACCAAACATTACGACTCCTAAGCAAGAGACATAAGGACCTAGAACTCAGAACATTTCTAGTTAAATTCTTTCTAGAGTTATTACGACTCCCCAAACGAGACATAGCCTATGATTACAACTCGTCACCTTTAGTCGTAGTGACTCTAGACCCAGTTAAGGTCCCAAGTATTTACAAAGGGAGCCTGACACCCGTAAGATATAGTTATGAGTTGTAATCAATACCCATAACCATCTCGACATATCAACGATCTCGGGTCGACCCCACTCAAAATAACTTTTAAATAAAAGGGGCACCCAAAATAGGCACTCGACCATTCAAATCGTGGACTCCCTCCATTTTTGTTGGCTTACAAAACTCCAAATAACTCCACATTTACTCGAACGTATCAAATCAACCAAGTTTATTCCTCCTAAAATTCAAAAAGTTCATCAATAATAGGGCCTAAAGTTTTTTGAAGTTAAGAAATTCAAACCTCAAGCAAACAAGTAAGTGTTCTTTCTTAAAAGTTCTATGTATTAAGTTTAATCCTACAAATAGTACAAGTTTCTTATATTTATTGATTCAAATATGTGTTTATATAGGTAATCAAACCCTATTTCTTGAAAATGGTACTATGTAATATGGTAATGGGAGTTAAAATAAACTTTCTTCTTTAAGAATTATGTTTATGCTTGAATGTAAGGAGTATTACATTATGATTTCTGAGTCCAGAACATGTACACTGACACCAAATTTTCTTGTTTTTCTTTCATCTTCATGGAATTCACTAATTGGTATTATGCAAATAGGTAGGTTCAAATGGATCCAAAAGGTGATTCATTATCAAGGAAATCCCCAAAGAAGAACACCAACAAGAAACCTTCTCCTAAGTCTGATTACCAGTTGAGAAATAAGGAAATCGATGAGTCAAGAGGTAACCTCAAAGAATATCTAGTAAAGGAGAAGGTTAATCCTAGAGAGAAGCTACCTCAGGGCAATAAAATAACTATAGAGGAGGCCTCATCTCCCAATAAAGCACCAAGAATGAAACATCCCAGCACTTCTCTACCCATTCACCATCATCTTCTAATAACGACAATGATGATGATTATGAAGAAGAAGAAAATAATGATGGAGCAGGTGAGAAAGAATTGAGCATTTATAAGGTAGAGTCTGAGAGTGAGGGTAAGGAGTATGTTACCCCCATTGATGTTCATCCACCACCACCTCCCCAAGTTCAATTATCTATAGAACCTACTCCGGTGGCCATCATTGAATGGTGGGGGTACCCTAGAATCCAGGAAATATATAATGAGGGGGTTAGAGATGAACCAAGCCATTGGTAACCTTAAGAGGGGGATATATCTAGAAAGAAGATTGACTACTGTAGGCATGTCTAAGATGCCTAGGTTTGCGACTAGGTTTCAATAATATACGTTTCAGTGGATGAACACAGTGCCTTCGATATTACATTGCATATTAGTGCGGGAGTTCTATGTAGCTTACAAAGGGGATCTAAAGAGGCAATACCCACAAGGAAACTTGTAGAAGGGTGGTGATCCAATCACCTCATTGACTATTGGCAGAGTTTGGGTGAACATATCCCCATAGACTAATTTGAGATTCTTGCATGGACTCGATTTTCAACCACCGATAAATACAACTGAAATTAAGTACTACATGGATGACATATGTAAAATAACAAAGTAACAATTGTGTTCAGAAAATAAGATGATGTATTTCCAATGGATAATGAATATCATTACTATAATGAGGGAAGAAGCGAGTTGGGTAGTTGGTGGCCCGGGAGTGAACTCACAACAAATTGCCAAGAATGCTCTAAACTTTGGGGTAAAGGCGTGGTGGACTCTGGCGTAACATAGATTGCGTTCCACTACTGGGAACAATATTCTTAGTCTAGTACACACATCATTGATAAAAGAACTCATGGATGGATATGAATTCAATGTTTCATAGTTCATCTCCTGGAGATACGTTCCCGAGCAGTAGGCACTGATAAAATAATTCTGGCATTCCCATTCTTGTTTACATAGATATTCTTGGAGGTGGGAGTGACAGATATCCCATATGTTGATCAATATATTGAGTCAAAGAACATCACTGATTTAGGGTTTATTTGGGATGCAACGAACCCCATCACTAGGCAGGCAAAATAAGGAGCGACATTGCTAGCAGAGGCTCTCCGAAATAAGCATGTGAATATGGAGGCTACTTGTTTTACTGAGGTAGATAACACATCAGTTGAATATGGGTAGTCTCACCCCCATCCTTCTGATGCAGTAGGTACATCTAGTGCTCCTACTCCTCGACAGGCTGCTGCACCATGCCCACCCTCATGCAAGTTAGCTCTGGTAGGTATTGTAGTTATCTCACAAGCTATGTGGAATGATGCTGTAAAAAAGTTGACTACTATGGAGAAAAAGGTCCAATTAGTAAAAGAGGGGATACAATCCTGTATTGAGAATAGACTGGAAGAATAATGCAGGAAGAGACATAGGAGATTTGACGGTTTTGAGTAGAGGGTCATACGTCAGCTCAAAGATGGACAATCACCGACATAGCATGAGTTAAAGATGAATTAGTCGAGCTATGAAAGTTGGTTGATGGATTATGTGAGAGTCCAGTTTTCTCAATGCCTATTATTAGAAATTTAAAATATTTAGGGTGTTATAGTTAGAGAAGAAGGAGCAAAGAAAAAAGAAGAACAACAAAAGAAAGAGACAGAGCACCAAAGATAAAAATGTTGATATAGAAATGTAAGAGAGCATTGTGAGCGAGAGAGTCCGACAGACGAGGGCTCAAGAGATGATGATCGAAGAAGATATATAACGCCCCAAAATCTGATTCCCGAGATGCCACACGGTGCTCCAAACTACAAGTAGTTCTGAACTAACCCTGGCTGCCTTTTTCTAAATCTGAATCTTAAATTTGGGAAGGTATGAATGAAAAATCATAATAAATGCGGAAATTGTCTGAATTATCTAGGTATATCTGAATCATACTAATCTCAAAAGTCTAATAAAGAAAATATTAAAAATCTGAATACTGTAACTGAGATCCAAAATTGAATCTAGTAGTCTAACAAGCCTCTATTAACTGAATTTTGAGAGTCACTGGGACAACCCCTAGCTAATATAACCATCTAAAATGAATACGAAAACATCTATTAATAAATTGAAAATATGAATAGATAAGTCCCCAAACTATAAGGACTCACCAACTGTAGAGATATAAATAAGATGCTCGAAAATCACTCACGCTGCTGAGGCTGAGCACCTGAACCTACATTATGAGACAATGTAGAACATAGACGTATATGTAGATCATGTCTTTGATGATGTACTGAGTATATGGGGGTGCATGCAATGAATAAACAATATCATCATAGTTTATAAAAAGTCATGCATGCTAAATATAAATGCCTTACATAGGCTCGAGTAATCAGAAATCTGAAGATCATAAATCATAAATAATAGAGCATGTAGTATGAAACATGTGAGCCATAACATTCAGCTCTAAAATCTGTTCTTTATGAAAGCCGCTACATTATCTTATCAATTGACAAGGGAAATACTTCATCTCAAGAATTAAAGAATCTTAAAACCTTTGCTTTCAAAATATATGCTTTTATCTTAAGGCTTTACGCAAATAGACTATTTTAAGAGTAGGGGACATCTTATTGGGAAGTTCTTACCGACATACACCATGTGAGCATCCATGGAGTCCCACGTCTGGCCCCCATTAGGTAGGGATGTTCTACCCTTGTCATCAGAATAGAACTTCTTATCTTAAGTGATCACAATATTAGTCATCCACTTAGAAGTAGGAATAATCTTACTTCTACGGTGTTACGTAGTTCTGGGGTATGAAACCTTAGTAACATACCCATATCGGTGCTAAATACTACTCCCATTCTTATGCTCAAAATCTTAAGAAATCCACTTTAAAAATAGCATAAGGTTAAATCTCAAGTTATATGAACAAAGTGGATTTTTTATGTTAGCTTAGGACCAAAAGGTCAATTCTTTATCAAAATCAGAGAATACTCTTATCTAAGGGTGCTCATAGCACAAATAATCTCGAAATAGCAATCTTTATTAGGGCATAATGACCCATGCATCAATCTCATGTTAAAACATCTTAAAATTCATGCTTGATAATATCAACATTTATAATTCATCATAAAATCTAGAAATTTCAGCAATATGCATGAAAATATGAACAAGATCATGGAATGCAACTTCTAAATAATTGGATATATCATAAACTTGTAAATAGCAATAAAGGGCGTAAACCCTAATTTTAATTTAATGGAAAATCTCTAAAACATCAGTAAAAGTTGAATTTAAAACAAGTTTTTGGCACAAGGATGAAAGGATTCATACCCCACACACCTTAATTGATGATCTAGATGCTAAACCTTGAATCGTGGATCTTTATAAATGCTTTTAAGATGAATTCCTATAGTTATTGTGTTGGGGATCCTCAATCTTGAATTTCTTTGAAGAATTAATAGAGGAATTTGGATTTCTTGGGAAGGAAGTTTAATGAACAAGGATTTTGTTTGAGAGAGATTTGATTAAAAGAGGATGTAAAGTGCTTTGAAGGGGTTTAATTCACTATTTAAGACAAATTAGGGGCAGGGAGGATGACCAAAGTACCCTTTTTTTAAGAGTAGGGGACATCTTATTGGGAAGTTCTTACCGACATACACCATGTGAGCATCCATGGAGTCCCACGTCTGGCCCCCATTAGGTAGGGATGTTCTACCCTTTTTCTGAACTAGGTGACCACCCCAATGCTCTACTATCACGGTGGCTCATTGGAAATCGACAAATGAAAACTGGGCAGACTCCACGGTGCAGATCCATCACAATGTCACTTTTGAATGCCATTTTGGCGTGTGGCGCGATGCGCCATTATCGCGCTGGACCTCTGGAAATTGACGAATGGGAAATTAGCCCTTTCCGTGGTGCGCTAATATCGCGAAGGGCCACTGGAAATTGACAATCATCATTTAAACCCACTACGCGACGCGCTAGTGACTGAAATGACGGTGTTTTATGACTGGAACTTAAAATAGCCATAACTCCTCCACCGAGCATCGGATTTAGCCAAATTTGGTATCGATGGAAAGCTTATTCAATTTAAATCTAAATAATTCCATATGAAATAAAAATATTCATTTTGGAATATATCTCTTAACATTCTAGGGAAGAATTTAAGCTAAGAAGGTATGGAGTATTATAATATCTCCCCATTGGAAACATTCATCCTCGAATGTTGCTAGTTAGACAAAGAATACTGAGGAAATCTGAAACTATAAGCTATCATGCACAACTAAAATAAACTGAGCAACTGAATCTAAATCATTCTAAGCTTCTGAGTAATTCTGTGAGTACATGTACTTACATGACGACAACTATATAGCTGAATATATGAATAGAAAAGAACTATATCAAGGGAGAGTATTACCTTTGGCTAAATCTGAGATTGCGAAGAAGAGGTAAGGGTACTTGGCTCACATATCTACTTCTGCTTCCCAAGTGGCACCCTCAACAGAATGATTCTGCCTAAAGAACTTTGACCAAGGAAACTTCTTTATTCCTCAGCCTACGGACCTGATGATCTAAAATCTCAACTGGAATCTCTACGTAAGAAAGGTTGTTCTGAATATCTTAGCTTTCTAAAGAAACTACAAGGGTGGAGTCACTGATGCACTTCTTAAGCATAGAGGCATGGAATACAGGATGAACGGCTGACAAATATGATGGCAAATCAAGCTTATAAGCTACTTTCCCAACATAACTCACAATTCTAAAAGGGCCAATATACCAGGGACTAAGTTTTCCCTTCTTTCCAAATTTCTTCACCCCTTTCATGGGTGAAATTGTCAGGTAAACTGAATCACCAACCTCAAACTCAAGATCCCTTCTTCTCACATCTGCATAGGATTTCTGATGACTCTGAGTTGTTTTCAATCTTTCTCTAATCAACTTAACTTTCTCCATACCTTCAAACACTGCATCAGGCCCAAGCAAAGCAGCCTCACCCACTTCAAACCAACCTATGGGTGATCTACATCTTCTCTCATAAAGATCCTCAAATGGGGCCATCTATATGCTAGAATGGTAACTGTTATTATAAGTGAAGTCAATCAATGGAAAATGCTCATCCTAACTACCTTTGAAATCAAGAGCACATGCTCTTAACATATCCTTTAGATTCTGAATGGTCCTCTTTGCCTGACCATTTGTCTGAGGGTGGAAAGTTGAACTAAGATGAACTTGGGTACCAAGACCCTTATGAAAAGCTCTCCAAAACTGAGAAGTGAACTGAGTACCACTATCTGAGATAATAGATAAGGGAACTCTATCCAATCTAACTAGCTCTCGGATATACAACTTAGCATAATCCTCAGTTGTATGGGACATATGAACTGGCAAGAAATGTGCTGACTTAGTCAATCTATCTACGATAACCCAAACCAAATCATGATGATGACACATATGGGATAAAATAGTCACCAAGTCCATATTCACCTCTTCCCACTTCCAAGTGGGGATGCCAAACTCTTGAAATGTACCACTAGGTCTTTGGTGCTCTACCTTAACGTGTTGACAAGTTGGACACTTAGCTATGAATACCGCTATATCCCTCTTCATACCACTCCACTAATATATTTCTCGTAAGTCGCGGTACATCTTGGTAGCACCTAGATAAATAGAATAACGCGCACCATGCACTTTAGCCATAATCTGCTATCTCAACCCATCAACACATGGAACACACAATCTACTTTGGTATCTCAACAGGCTATCTCCCCCTTGGGAGAAAACCTCTATTTTTTGGTCTTTAATCATCTCCTTTAGTTTGACCAAACTAGAATACATATCTTGCTTCTCCTTCACCTTCGAAACTAGGGAAGATTCGAAACTACTCTAAACCCATACATTCCCTTCAGCTGAATCAACCAACCTAATGCCCAATCTAGCCAAACGATGAACTTCTCATGCTAACTCTTTCTTATCATTTTCACATGAGAAACACTACCCATAGACAATCTACTAAGGGTGTCTTCACCTACATTGTCCTTGCTCGGATGATACAACACGCTCATGTCATAATCCTTCGACAATTCTAACCATTACCCCTGACGAAGATTCAACTCCCTATGGGTAAACAGATATTGCAAACTTTTGTGGTCCGTGAACACATCAACATGTACACCATACAGATAGTGTCTCCAGATTTACAATGCAAACACCACAGCAGCTAATTCAAGATCATGGGTTGGGTAATTCTTTTTATGAGGCTTAAGTTATCTAGAGGCATAGGCTATGAATTTGCCTCTCTACATCAACATACAACCCAAACCAACTCTAGAGGCATCACAATACACCACAAAACCATTTGGACCATCAGGTAACGCTAGGACTGGGACTATTTTGAGTTGAGTCTTCAACTCCTGAAAACTCTTCTTGCTAGAATCTGACCACCGGAACTTAACTTTCTTTTGGTTCAATCTAGACATAGGGGATGAAACAGATGAGAAAGCCTCAATAAAACCTGTGTAATAACTAACCAGACCAAAGAATTTTCTAATATCTGATGAAGAGATAGGTCTAGGCTAATTTCTTACAACTTTTATCTTTTGGGGATCAACTCTAATGCCATCGGCGGAAATAATATAATCAAGAAAGGATACAGATCTTAACCAAAATTTACACTTGCTAAATTTGGTGAGCAATTGATAATCTCTAATAGTTTGCAAGACAATTCTAAGATGATCTACATGGCCATCCTCACTATAGGAGTATACAAGGATATCATCTATGAATACTATGACAAATATATCTAGATATTGTTTGAAAACTCGGTTCATAAGGTCCATAAAAGCTGCTGGAGCATTGGTTAACCCAAAGGACATGACTAGAAACTCAAAATGACCATAACATGTTCTAAAGGCTATCTTTAAAATGTCACACTCCCTTACTTTAAGCTGATCATAGATGGATCTAAGGTCTATCTTTGAGAAATAACTTGCACCTTAGAGTTGGTCAAACAAGTCATCAATTCTAGGAAGAGGGTATTTGTTCTTGACTGTGACCTTATTTAGCTGACAATAATTAATGCACATTCATAAAGAACCATCTTTTGTTTGCATGAATAGGGCAGGAACGCCCCATGGAGAAATACTAGGCCTTATGAAACCTTTATCTAAAAGATCTTTGAGTTGCAGTTTCAAGTCCTTAAGATCTGTGGGAGCCATGTAATATGGAGAGATAGAAATAGGCTAAGTATCTAGAAGAAGGCCAATACCAAATTCTATTTCCCTACCAGGAGGTACCCCTGGGAGATCTTCTAGAAAAAATTCAGGAAATTCATTAACCACTCGAACAGACTGAAGTGTTGGAGTCTAAGACTTTGTGTCTTTGACTTGAATTAGGTGGTAAATGAAACCTTTGGATATCAATGTTATGGCCTTAAGATAAGATATGAAATAACTCTTGGGAGACACTGAATTACTTGACCACTCAAAGACTGGCTTATCTTAGAACTGAAACTTCACCACACAGATGTGACAATCTATAGAGGCATAACAGGAATGGAGCCAATCCATACCAAGGATAAGATCAAAATCAGCCATAGCTAACTCTATCTAGTCTGCTAACATGAATTTATGAAGGATAGTGTAGGACACTTCTTATAGATTTTCTTAGCAATAACTGACTCACTTACTGTAGAAGAAACTAAGATAGGCTCAAGGATCTATCTCAAAATTCATAGCAACTAGCGGGGTCACGTTAGAGAAAGTCAACCCAGGATCTAAAAACACATAAACATCAAAATGAAAGACACGAAGTATAACAGTCACAACGTCTGGTGAATCCTCCTACTCCTAATGGGATGGTAAGGCATTAAAATGATCCTAGCACTGGCCGCCACCTATACTGGATGATGCACTTTGAGGAGGAGCTGGGTGACCAAAAGGAGTTAGTTCACTAGTAGCCTGAGTCTGAGGATGAACACCTCTATTCCCCCATCTAGTATGCAAGCACTCTTTGATTTCGTGACTCAGCTAGCCATAACCATAACAACCTTTTTGACCCAACAAACATTCACCTCTATGATTTTTACCATATTTAGCATATGGGGGATGATTAGGCCTATTACTCTTACTATTCTGAGACCTAGACATAGAAGAATTACCCTACTATTCCCACCCATTCTGGGTTTAGGAGCACTGGCTGGAGAAGGTGCAGGTATAGATGAACAATTTCAAAACTGTGAACGATTCCCTCCTCCAAACCTATTCTGGCCATAATCAAACTACCTTGTTCTAGCCTTTTTATTTACTCTCTCTCTTTTCTTCAACTTCTTTGCCTCTATTTGCCGAGTGTGCATCATCAATCTAGAAAGATCCATGTCTCCAATTAGCATAGCAGTCCTACACTTCTTAACTACAAACCCAGATACACTGGTCATAAACTTACTCACACTTGACCTAGGGTCAGCCATCTGATCAGGGGCATACTTAGACAACTGGTTGAACTTGAGGCAATACTCCTTCATAGTTATTAAGCCCTACCTGAACTCTTCTATCTTATCCTCCCTTATCTCATGTGGGAAAAACTTGTCTAAGAACGTATTTTGAAATATCTACCAAGTCATGGGAGTTGTATTTTCCTCTCTACTTTTCATCCACATCACTACCCAATCATATGCAATATCTTTCAGCCTATAGTATGCCAATTATACACTCTCCTCTTCAGAAATATACATAATTTGGGTGATATTCTTCACCTCATTAAGATAAAGTTGTGGGTCCTCATCTTCTTTTGACCCAGAAAATTTTGGTGGGTTCAATCTGATAAAATCTTGGATCCTGGCCGCGGCTAAGTCCATATCTTGCTAAGGTGGGATTGCAGCCTGATGGTTGCCCTGAACATTAGGTGGCACAGCTTGGGCTAGAGCCTAAAAGGCAGCCTAAAACTCTGCATATGACACATTCTCATTTAAAGGATCAGCGGGTTGAGGTGGTTATTTATCATTTTTGTGTGCATTAGCTCAATGAGGAGGCATTTTTTGTCATATAAAAGAACTAGTTAGCAGCAGATAGAGATATTGAATGCATGATAAATCATGAAATAAGAGATATTTCCTAAAAATTCTCTATATCCTCTTGCTTATAGATGTGGTGCACTTCACACCGATGATCAATACTCTATATAACACATCTTGTCTGACTCCCTAGGAGTCTCTAAGCCTTAGGCTCTGATACCAAGTTTGTAATGCCCTGAAATTTGATTCCCGGGATGCCACATGGTGCTCTGAACTATAAGTAGTTCTGAGCTAACCCTGGCTGCCTTTTTCTAAATCTGAATCTCAAATTTGGGAAAGTATGAATGAAAAGTCATAATAAATACAGAAACTGCCTGAATTATTTGGGTATAGCTGAATCATACTAATCTAAAAAGTCTCATAAAGAAAATACTAAAAATTTACATACTGTAACTAAGATCTAAAACTGAATCTAGTCGTCCGACAAGCCTCTACTAACTGAATCTAGAGAGTCACAGGGATAGGCCCCCATTTGACTCAAACTATCTAAATTGAATACGAAAACATCTATTAATAAACTGAAAATATGAATAGCTAAGTTCCCAAACTATGAGGACTCACCAATTATAGAGATATAGATGAGATGCTCGAAATCACTCGCACTACTGAGGCTGAGCACCTAAACCTACATTATGAGACAATGCAGCACATAAACGTATATGTGGATCAGTACTTTGATAATGTATTAAGTATATGGGGATGCATGAAATAAGTAAAAAATATCATCATAGTTTATAAAAATTATGCATGCTAAATGTAAATAGCCCAGATAGGCTCGAGTAATTAGAAATCCTAAGATCATAAATCATAAATAATAGAGCATGTAGTATGAATCTTATGAGCCATACCATTCAGTTCTAAAATTTGTTATTTTTGAAAGCTGCTACATTATCTTATCAATTGAAGAGAGAACTACTTTATCTTAAGACTTAAAGAATCTTAAAACCTTTGCTTTCAAAACATATGCTTTTATCTTAAGGCTTTATGCAAATAAACTATTTTAAGAGTAGGGGACATCTTATTAGGAGGTTCTTCTAACCGACATACACCATGTTAGCATCTATGGAGTCCCACACCTAGACCCCATTAGGTAGGGCTATTCTACCCTTTCCATTGGAATAGAACTTCTTATCTTTAGTGATCACAATCTTAGTCATCCACTTAGAAGTGGGAATAATCTTACTCCTATGGTTGCATATAGTTCTGGGGTAGGAAACCATAGTAACTTACCCATTTTGGTGCTAAATACTACTCCTATTCTTATGCTCAAAATCTTAAGAAATCCACTAAAAAAATAGCACAAGGTTAAATCTTAAGTTATATGAACAAAGTGGATTCTTTATCTTAGCTTAGGACTAAAAGTTTAAATCTTTATCAAAATCTGAGAATAATCTTATCTGAGGGTGCTCATAGCACAAATAATCTAGAAATAACAATATTAATTAGGGCATAATGACCCATGCATCAATCTCATGTTAAAACATCTTAAATTTCATGCTTGATAATATAAGCATTTATAATTCATTATAAAATTTGGAAATTTCAGCAATATGTATGAAAATATGAATAAGCTCATAGAATTCAACTTCTAAATAATTAGATATATCATAAACTTATAAATAGCAATAATTGGCATAAACCCTAACTTTAATTTAATGGAAAATCTCATAAATTCAGTTAAAGTTGAATTTAAAACCAGTTTTGGGCACAAGGATGAAAGGATTATCCTTGATCATACCCCACATACCTTAGTTTATAATCTAGTTGCTAAAACTTGAATCTTTATAAATGCTTTGAAGATGAATTCCTAGAGTTCTTATGTTGGGGATCCTCAATCTTGAGTTTTTTTGAAGAATTAATGGAGGAATTTGGATTTCTTGGGGAGGAAGTTTGATGAACTAGGGTTTTGTTTGAGAGAGATTTGATGAAAAGTGGACGTAAAGTGCTTTGAAGGGGTTTAATTCACTGTTTAAGATGGATTAGGGGCTGGGAGAATGACCAAAGTACCCCCCCTTTTTTATAATTAAGCAGATTGAAAAACACACATTTTTTTTCGAATTGGGTGGCCACCGCGATGCACCACTATTGCAGTGGCTCACTAGAAATTAATAAATAGAAACTGGGCAGACTCTGTGATATGGAGCCATCCCGGTGCCTCTTTGGAATACTATTTTGGCACATGGCATGATGCGCCATTATTGCGCTGGACCTCTGGAAACTGACAAATAGGAAATTGGCCCTCTCCGCGATGCACCAATATCACAGAGGCCACTAGAAATTGACAATCATCATTTAAACCCTCTACACGATGCACTAGCGACCGAAGTGATGGTGTTTTACAACTGGAGCTTAAAATAGCCATAACTCTTTCACCGAGCGTCGGATTTAGGCAAAATTGGTATCGATGGAAGGCTTATTCAATTTCCCATGCAATGGGAAGTATAAATCTAAATAGTTCTACATAAAATAAATATTATTTGTTTTGAAAGATATCCCTTAACATTTTAGGGACAAATTTTAGCTAAGAAGGTATGGGGTATTACACGGTAGTTTAACACCGACAATGTTTCTTTGAAACACGACACTTTTGATGCTTAAAATAATAATCATGCTTATTATTAGTCTATTTTAGTTCATATGATGTGGTTTGTTTCTTGTTGTAGGTAAAATAGGTCAACCATAGAGTTAGAAGGGGAATTGAAGAAAAAGACCTAAAAGGACCGAGTCTGCAGAAGGTACAAGTCTCCTCACGAGTCATCAACACCTCATACAACTTATAGGTTGAATCATAAGTACAATATAAACCAAGACCAAGAATAAAAACCAAGTGATGAGAAGATACAACTGAGAGTACGAGCCGTAAAATGAGGGTAAGAGCCATAGAAAGAAACTGTACACAGAGAAGAACCCAAGAAAGAAATTTAGAGTTAAAGTATCAAGGGAATACGATTCAAAAGTCTGAGTACAACTCATATGGACAAGCCTTAAAAAGACTAGTATTCAAGAGATTGAATGAAAGAAGTCCCAGG
The DNA here is from genome assembly GCF_002878395.1 of Capsicum annuum. Taxonomy (NCBI): domain Eukaryota; kingdom Viridiplantae; phylum Streptophyta; class Magnoliopsida; order Solanales; family Solanaceae; genus Capsicum; species Capsicum annuum. The sequence goes on along the minus strand of NC_061122.1, from coordinate 95,346,411 downwards.
TGGATATGAGTGAAGGCCAAGAGATTGAAAGAAATAAGTCCCAGGTAGATACAAGTGAAGGCCATGAGTCATAAGGTCATGGTACGAGTCATAAGAATAAGTTGTAAGAAGAATATAAAGTTAAAGCCTAGAAGCTCAGATACTAGAGTGGATATAAGAGGTATAGTATGACTCATAAGAAGTCTTATGCGTGGGCGAATGAGTCATACCTTGTGGCGACATTCCTTTTCCTTTTCCATTTATACTAGGATTTCTAGGTTATTTTGATATACTCTAAATACCCTAGGGTTTATATTTTATTAGATTACACTCTACCATTATTCTCAATACTTTTACATACACAATTATTCTTGAGATTTTAGGTTATTATTCAATATAACACTTTGGATTTTATTCATCTTATTTTGTGCAATTAATTACATGAATTCTTCATTGATTATCATGGGTTCTTGCATAAACATGAGTGGCTAATTTCCCTGACTAGGGTTGTGGGAACCTTGGTAGATTAGCTAAGTAAAGGAAGTGGGATATTCTTCTATTCAAGGGTTTATGCAAGTATCTTAATATTATTTGCAATAATTTACCACGAAGATATTGCATAAGCTTAGGGATGACCAATATTCGCAAACGTCTTCACAAGAGAGTTTGTGATTAGGAAAAGTAGATTAAGATAGTAATTTGAGATTCACATCCATCTTATTATTCCATTATCTCATCTAATCAACTTGAAACTCAGAAGGTAAAATTTAAACTAAAGTCATAGACAAGGAGCAATAAGCTGATGCCCTAAGACTCATAAGGTAAAGGGTGAGATTTGTCAATACGTTCACAAGACAACTGATAATACATATCTTGTTGACTTTAAATGTAGAACAGTAGAATAAGTGGGTTAAAAATGAGAAATTTATGGAGTTGAGAAGACAGGGGAACATAAGCCTAGTGTTCATCTTCTATTGCTTACAACTCAAAGCATTCAAGATTTGGTTACTACTTACTGGTTACTTCTAAATTTCCCCATTTACTTTTCTACACTGCTCATGAATCACAGAAAGTTAAGCGACTATTCAATATTTTTCCTATGGGATTGATCCCAACCTAGTTAGGTTACTATATTTGGCATCGACCGCAACATACTTATTTTAGAGGTTAATTTTGGGCTACATTAAATTTTGGCGTTGTTGCCGAGGAAGACAGTTTGCGTAGTTAATTGAATTGGTGAAGTTTGTGAGTTTTATTTTCTATTTTTGATTTGTCATATGTCAGTATAGTTCAAACATGAGGAGAACAGGAAATCCCTTACTCTCTTTAGATCCATAGCCTGAAAGAATTCTTCAAACACCTAGAAGGATGCTAGGACAAGTTCATTTCCTACTGGGGTTCAAATCCCTCCTCGTCCACCTTTTGATCCTAATGTAGAACTCCTGTGTGTTCTAGGTGATCCATAGAATGCTGTAGTATAAAGATGCAATGGTTAATAGCTATTGTTGAGAAAGAGAGAAGAGCAGCCAAGAGGGCCGATTAGTTGATAAGTCTGGGATAGATCAAAAAAGAGGACTAACAAGACCACATCAAGTAGTTGAGCATAGAGATTGAGTTCAGAGGGGAAGATCTCTATTGATTCCTGCATATCAACACTTGCACCCATATGATAATGAAAAGGATATAGGTTATGTTGAACCTGCTGAGACAGGAGCCATGATTCTTCCTACTTTACCACCCAATGTGAAGTTTGATATTACTAGCTCTATGATCCAATTGTTAAATTTAAAAGGTGAATTTCAGGATCAGTTACTGACAATGCAAATATGCATATTCCTAATTTTACTAGGATTTTTACGTCATACACTATTCTAGGGGTGGATCAGGAATCCTTGAGATTGCGGTTGTTCCCATTTTCATTGATAAATAAAGCATCACTATCGTTAGGGGAACTTTAAAGAGGTTCAATAACTACTTGTCATGAATTGCGTAAATAGTTTCTGAATAAACTGTTTTCTCCTGCAAGGATGCTTCTATTGAAAGATGAAATTTATAACTTCAGACAGTTACTGGAAGAATCCATGTATGAGGCATGGTTTAGATTCAAGAAGAAGCTGAGCACGATACATAATCACAGAATCATAGGGTCAAATTTGCTGGAAGTCTTCTATAGATCACTAAATATCAGTTCTAGAGCAATGGCAAATACAATTTTTAGAGGTGCATTTATGCTTCTTCGATGGAATGCTGTGCAAGATATGCTTGATGGTATTTTAGTGACCAATATCAGTTAGTATACCAAAGATGCTGAGTGTAGTGTAGGTACATATGCTATTGTAGCAATAAATGATTATGGAGTTGGTCAGGATTTGGTCACACAAGAGGTTGCATAACTTTAAATAAATATTGGGCTATTCATAAAATTATTTGCAACAATGAATGCAGAGAAAGTGAATGCAGTTGCGGCACAGAGATCTACTCTTAGAACTTTTGAGATTGAATCTAAAGAGAAAGTAGAGTATCTTCATAGTAGGTTGGTGGATTTTTAAGCCCAAGAGAAATGAAATCAAGGTTGGAACTATTATAATGATAGATATAGAGATAGAAATGGTGATTAGTAGTGGTAAGATGACTACAAGGAGAAGAGTGACAAGTATGTTCCACCATGTAGTCGGGATACTGAATCTAGAATGGAGGCAATGTTTTCAAAAGTGGTTAAAGGGAAAAAAAGTCAGAGAGTTGTCTTAAGGAGATTAAGTCAGACCTGTCTGTGCTGAATTAGAAAATAGAGTCAGATGCTACCGTAATCAAATAACTAGAGCAGTAGTATGGATAGATGTTATGCACATTGAATCAAAGGAAACCTAGCACTCTTCTTAGTAAGATGGTTGTAATCCAAAAAATAATGGTCAGTTCCATGAACTTACCACTCGGAATGGTAAAGCCACTACAGATTCGATTGTACCCACTATTGATGAACAAAAGAATGATGATGATTCTGTTGATGTGGAGAGTAGTAGCAAGCAAGATATAAGAAGATAAGGTTGAGTAGCCTATTTTGAAGCCCATCATGAGACCTCATCACCTTTTCCTCAAAGGCTGAAAAAGAAATGAGAATAGGGTAAGTATCAAAAGTTTTTATCTATGTTGAAGGTTCTATCAATCAACATCCCACTTGTATAGGCATTAGATAAAATGCTAGGATACATAAAATTCATGAAATATTTGATACCAAGAAGAGGTCAGTTAGTTATGAGCCAGACTACAATATTCTTTATTATAGTACTGTAGCTACGATATCATTGGTGGAGAAAAAAAGGATCTTGGTGCTTTCATCATACCTACACCATTGGATCTTTCAACTTTACTCAATAATTATATGATTTGTGTGCTATAGTCAGCCTCATACTATTGGCAGTGTTTAAAATATTAGGGTTGGGAGTTCCTAAATTAACTATGATGAAACTAGTGTTGGCAGACAAGACTGTTAAAAAGTAATTAGTATTCTATATGATATGTTGGTGAAGTTGGCTTCTTTCAACTTTCCTACCGATTTTGTGATATTAGACTTTAAAGTGGATTTTCCGGTCTTAATTATCTTAGGAAGACTGTTCTTGGATATAAGAAGGACGCTAATTGATTTAGAGCTAGGACATCTGATGCTGAACTCAATGATGAACATGGCATATACAATGTAAGTGAATCCATAAATAATATTGATTAGTTCAGAGTAGTATTTGTGATTTATATACGCGATGAGAAGATGGATTCATTCTATAATGTTGATTCAGTGACTATTTAAGATGATGATTCTGATACTATTTTTGTTGAAGAGAGGTTGGGTGTTGAAGCTCTAGCAGTCATGACCGTGAACTTTGATAGTGATGGCATTGATAAGTATGATGAGATAACGTGTGCCCTTTATGTGAGTGGTTCGAACACTTATGTACTAAGAAGCTTACTTTGGATTTGAAGAATAGAACAATTACAGCTGCTCGTCCATTCATTTAAGAGCCACTGGTCTTAGAGTTGAAGGCCCTTTTTTCTCATTTGTGATATGCATTTTTGGGGGCTAACAACACTTTGCCAGTAATTATTGTAGCTAATTTAATTGATACAAAAGTGGAAAAATTGTTATTAGTATAACAAAGGTTCAAAAGGGCCATAGGTTGGTCTATTGCATATATTATGTGTATCCCGCCTGGGTTGTTGACTCATAAAATTCAACTTGAAGAAAAGTGTATTCAAAGTATAGAACATCAATGTTGACTCAATCCTCCTATGTAAGAGGTGGTGAAGAAAGAGATAATCAAGTGGTTGGATATTGGTGTAGTGTGTCCCATTATTGATAGCAAATGGGTAAGTTCGATATAATATGTTTTAAAGAAAGATGGGATTACTGTTGTGCCTAACGAGGAGAATGAGCTAGTTCCAGTGAGTCCAGTCATAGGATGGATAGTATGCATGGATTGCAAAAAATTAAATGCATGGACTCAGAAGGACCATTTTTCTATGCCCTTCATGGACCAAATTCTGGATAGACTTACAGATAGAGAATGGTCCTATTTTCTTGATGGTACAGGTAAGAAACAAATAACTATTGCTCCCGAGGACCAAGATAAGATGACTTTTACATGTCCTTCTAAGACCTTTGCATTCAGACGTATGCCATTTGGGTTATGTAATGCTCCATCCATATTTGAAAGATATATGATTTCCATCTTCTCTTACATGGAAGAAGACACCATCGAAATGTTCATGGATGATTTTTTAGTTGTTGGTGATTCTTTTGATGACTGCTTAGTTCATTTGGCAAATGATCTTAGAAGATATAAGGAATGCAACTTGGTCCTTAATTGGTAAAAGTGCTATCTCATAGTATAAGAATGTACTGTGCTTGGGCACAAGATTTCAAAAAATGGCATAGAGTTTGACAGATCCAAAATAGAGGTGATTTAGAAATTACCTCCACCAATTTTTGTGAAGGAGATTTAGAGCTTTTTAGGGCATGCAGGATTTTACAGGCATTTTATCAAGGATTACTCGAAGATTGCTAACCGTCTTTGCAAGATTCTTGATAATGAGGTAAAATTTGTTTTTGATGATGCATGTATAGAGGATTTTGAAAGCCTAAAAGAGAAGTTAGTATCAGCTCCATCATCGTGACTCCTAATTGGTCCTTGCCTTTTGAGGTTACATGTGACGTAAGTAGAGTGGACTTAGGTGTTGTCCTAGGCCAAAGAAAAGAAAAGATTCTTCATCCCATCTACTGCGCTTGCAAGGCATTGAACCCTACTCAAAAGAACTACACAGTGGCTTTACAGGATTTGTTGGCAGTGGTTTTTGCCTTTGAGAAGCTTAGGTCTTACTTGATTGGGATGAAGGTAGTTGTGCACACTGGCCATGCAGCATTTTGGTACTTGATGGCAGCGAAATATTCAAATCCTCTACTTATTGGGTGGGTACTATTGCTGCAAGAATTTGATTTTGAAGTCAAGGACAAAAAAGTCACTAAAAAACAAGGTGTAGATTATCTGTCTAGACTTGAGGAGGACGATATATAGAAAGTGAAAGATGGGCTCGAGATTGATGACAGTTTTCCAAATAAGAAGTTATTAGCAGATTCCCAAGATCTAGTTCAATGGTTTACAGACTATGCAAATTATCTAGCCAGTGATCTAGTCCCAGAAGATCATTGCTTTCAGCGAAGAAAGAAATTATTGTGTGAGGTAAGGAAATTTTTCTAGGATGATCCTTATTTATTCAGAATTTGTGTGGATGGGATTATTCTAGATGTATACCTAAGGTGGAGATGATTATCATACTTGAGGCTTGTCATTCTTCATCAGTTGGGGGTCATCTTGGAGAAACCCGCACAGCCCATAAAATCTTGCAATATGGGTATTATTGGCCAACAATATACAAAGATACTCATGATTTTTCTTTAGCTGGTGATAAAATTCAATGCCAAGTTAACATTTCTAGACACCATAACTTCCTATGACTCTTATTTAGAATTATAATTGTTTGATGTATGGGGTATATATTTTATAAGACCTTTTATGTGTTTAAGTACATACTTTTGGTTGTGGATTATGTATCTAAATAGGTGGAAGAAGTTGCGCTCCCCAACAATGAAGCACATAGTGTCACTGTATTATTGAATAAAGCGTATATTTTCTTGATTTGGCATATCACGTGCTATCATTAGTAACAGTGGGTCACCATTTTGTAACCATCTATTCAAAAGTTTTCTTGAAAAGTATGGAGTAAAATACAAGTTGGCAACACCTTATCATCCGCAAACTAGTGGACAGGTTGAGGTGTCCAATAGAGAAATCAAGTCTATTTTGGCAAAGATAGTAAATGTCAATAAGACTCGATGATGCATTATGGGCTTATCGAAAAACTTTTAAGACTCCCATTAGTGCTTATCCTTATCAGTTGGTATATGGTAAGGCATGTCACTTGCCTATTAAACTTGAACATAAAGCACTATGCACTTTGAAAAAGCTGAATTTTGAGTGGCAAGATATAGCAAAGGCAAGGATGAACCACATTAATGAGTTGGATGAATTCTGACTCGGGCATATGAATGTTCTGCACTTTACAAAGAAAAGATGAAGCTTCATCATGAATGTAATATTGAGAAAAGGATTTTTAAAAAAGGTAACTAGGTATTTCTCTACAACTCAAGACTTTTCTTGTTTCCAGGTTAAAGTCTAGATGGTATGGTCCCCTTACTGTGTTAGAGTGTTCTCACATGGTACCTTGGAATTGAAGGGGGATGGTGAAGCCTTGTTTAAGGTTAACGGGAAAAGAGTAAAGCACTACATGGTACTACAAAAATAAATATGATTTTTGAATTAGACCTTGGTGAAGTCTGAGTAACCAAGACAATTATGTCGTGTCGTGACGTTAAATCAAGCATTGTATGGGAGGCACCCATTAGGCTAGTTGGTGAAATCTGAGTATCCAACTTAGCCACGCCATTCTGTGATGGTAAATCAAGTGTTGTATGGGAAGAAACCCATGTTTTGTACTTATTTATTTATAGGGTAATATGTTCGTTCAGTTTGCAAGGCTAAAGATTGCAAAAAAGATCCCAAAAAGTACATGAAGTTAGGTCATATGGACTCTTCACTACTTATATCTTATAGGTATGACTCATGAGTAAGAGTCGTAAGGACTTGGGAGGATATGAAAATCTAGGTAAATGCTTATGGAGTCATTATGACTCTCAGAATAAGTCATACCCTCTAGGTATGTCTCCTCACATTGAGTTGTATTGACTCCAAAAACCCGGTAAGATTCCAAGTTTTTACGAGTATAAGAAAAGACTTGTAAGCCTATATATGAGTCATACACATGACTCATACCCAAACTTATCAGGTTAGGGTTGTATGTCAACTCGGCCTAACTCAATCGATTTAAAAGGAAATAGGGAAGCTAATACGGGTACTCGAGATCTAAAATAAATTCTACACCACAATACCTTCACTTTTGATCAATTTTTGAGCTCTGAAAGCACGATTTCACTTTGAATCACCTACCAACTTGCTCAAATTCTATCATGTTGCATGAATTAAGTAGGAATTTGGGGAAGAAATTTAAAAAATCGAGTAACCTACCTTCTCAACTATACAAGTAAGTTCTTCAACTTAAAGGCATTACATTTTGAGTTAAGGTTGATTCTATGAGAAATTCTAGTGTTTCTTTAAATTGATTTTACGTGTGGGTTGAAATTTGGTACCCTAGTTCATAAGATTTGAGTTGAAAATGGAAATTGGGGGTGAACTTGATTTTAGGTGTTCATACTATGTGTTGTTTTGACTAAAATTGGATGATATTGTTGCGTAAAGTAGAGGGTAGTTTGGGAAATATGAATTGGAGTCAACATTAAAGTTGGAATTCTATGTTGCAGTGGATACGAGACCCGTTACAACTCATACCCACAAGTAATGAGTCATAATGAAACTCGTACCTACTGATAACATAGAAGTCTAACTGAGTGTAGATTCCGGTATGGGTACAACTTGCTTATACGAGTTTTATCTCACCTATATGACTCATACACATAAGTCGTAAGGACCTAGGAAGAGGTCATAGTTGAAAGTTTTATTTTTGACCTACTTACGTATGTTAGTCATGATTCATTCCCCTGATCTTACGACTAGTAAGGAGGACTCAAAAGCAGACTAGTGAACAATCATACATACACTATTTAGCATATGACTTAGTCATATGAGTCGTACCCACTCGATACAATAGTTACTACCCCCCACTCGTACCTTATACAAAACAAGTACAGTGATATTTATTTTCTTCTTTTTGCTTTCTCTTCCTTATTTAATTACTAATGTATGTGTATATTTAGGTACCATGCCTCTCAAATGTGAGTCCTCTTCCTTGCAAGTGGCTATAAAGGGAAACAAAAAGGTACCGTCTTCAAGTTCTGAATCTACAAAGTCATTGAGTAGTATTTGTGACATAGGTGAATTCCTAGTAAAGGAACAGTTGAGAAAAGAGATCAAAGACCTCAGGGAAAAAAGTGGTCACCCCAGAGGACACACCTCCCTGAGGACCAAGGATTAAGAACTCAAATACCTCCCCTTCTCACTCACCTCTACCTTCAGAGGAAAAAGGGTTAGAGGAAGTAAGCTCAGGGAAAGCCAATATGAAGGAAGTGGATGGTAGCCTGATTGATAGAAAGGAATCTCTATTAGCTCTTACACCTGCTTTGATGCCTACCATTGAACGGTGGGGGTACCCCAATATGCAAGCCATATGTAATGATGTTTTGAGCATGGAATGAAAATATTAAATGGAGTCTATACCTTGAGCAGAGACTGACTACGACTAGGGTGGTTGAGTTGCCAAGATTTGAGGCTCGGATTAGGCAATATGGCTTCGAGTGGATGGCTAGTGCACCTGATAAGTATAGTGTTACCTTAGCCAGAGAGTTTTACATAGTGTATAAGGAAGACCTGTAGAGATAGTATCCACAGAGGCAGCTGTACAGAGGTAGTGACCCCTTTGTCTCATTATTTATTTAGCGAGTATGGGTCAACATCTCTCTATGCACTATTTCTAGATTCTTATATGGACTAGACTACCAGGCTCCAGTGAGCATAAGTGATATGGAGTACCAAATGGAGGAGATAAGAAAAATTTCTAGAAAAAAATAAGGAAGGATGATAAGATGGGCCACTTAAGGTGTATTACTGGTTTGATAGCATTTAATGTTGAGGATGTAGTTTGGGTAGTCGGAGGCCCAGGAGTAGTCTCCTAAAATATAGAAAAACACACGCTCAACTTCGAGGCCAAGGCATGGTGGATGCTAGCCCGGTACCAACTATGTCCCACTACTAGGGACAATGTACTCAACTCAATTTGGACAGCCTTGATATTCAAGTTCATGACTGGATATAAGTTCGATGTTGGTGAGTTCTTAGCCTGAGAGATAAAAGATTGAGCTATGGGTGGAGAGAAGTTGTTCTTGGCATACCCGTGCTTGATCACTCATTTATGTTAGGTTGCGGGGGTGAAAGAACTCCAGGGTATTGATGAAATGATAGATGCCACAAACACCACAGACCTAGGACTGATTAGAAATTTAGCCAACCCATTGGCTAGGTAGGTGAGGGGAGGAGCAGACAACTTAGTAGATATGTACCGATAAACCAGTCAGATAAGACTGTTGAGGGTTCCAAGACAGGTAGATAGACTGAGACCACCCATAATTCAGATGTATCAAGTACATCTAGTGCCCCACCTATGGTGTAGTCTATACCACCTCGCTCGAGAGGTATTACAACTAGTTTTATGATGATTTCACAGGCTATGTTGGCTGAGGCGATGATGAGATTAGGCATATTAGAGGTCATGGTTTGAAACATGGAAAGGGGTGTAACCAAGTAAGAGGGGTGCAACAGCGGTTAGATGTAATTGAGCTAAGGATGACCCGATAGTTGAGTAGTGGCTAGACCCCAGATATTAGGAGGTAAAATTTGAGGTGTCTAAGATTAAGAAGATGGTGGATAAGTTGTACGATAGTTTGATCATGCCATAGCCTGTGGTTATGATGGTTATTCCAGAGGTCCATGTTGATAATATTTAGGCTATTTAAAACATTATAGAGGAACTGGTAGAGGAGAGAAGAGAAAGAAAGAAGAGAAAATATTAGAGTAGTTCAAAAACAAAGGCGGTAGGATAAGGGAGATAGCCTACAGCATGAGCAGGAATGGTAGGTGTGGGTCCAGGTGATACTTGATGGAGCCGATAGTTCTAGACTGATAGTTGTTGATGTTAAGGGAGGCAGTGACGTAGAGCTATTGAGTGAGATACCATTCAGCTCACCGTCCACTACTGGTGCTACTATTGCTGATTCAGTCCTAATAGTTGATGGGACTCTTGATGATGTTAGTGGGACCCGACCTGAGGGCCCTCATGTTAATGTTGAATGAGTTGGTGCCTTGAGCACCCAGGTATATTCCCAAATCCCTTGTACTTTATTTTTGTAGATGCATTGGGGGCAGTGAATGGATTTTAAATTGGGGGTAAGGGTGTTCCAAGGTCTCTATACTATACTTTCCATGTTTCTAAGCCCATGGCCACAATATAAAAAATTTGAAGAACTGGCATGTTTTGTGTTTTTTTGTCTATTGTGTGTTAGAAGTAGCTAAAAATAGGAGGAGAATTTGTATCTGTGGCAGTTGATTTGTTTTGAATGACTATGTTGAAATGGTTTGATTTTGAAAATTTTGTGCTGAAAATTTGATACTCCTCCTAAATTTATGTATTAACTGTGTGATGTGTGTACCTGTGTGAGACTACGATGAATCTAATAATGGCATTAGGATTAGGAATAGAACAACTAGGGAGAAATGTTGTACAGCTGGATAGGTAGTGCATAGCAGTATAAACCTTTGGGGATGTGTGTGAGGCTCTACTTAGTTCCCAGTGTATATAAATCTACAACTTGCTCGGTTGCTCTTACCTAGGTCTAGCATAGTCAAGTACAAAATGATCATAGGCCATTTTTCTTATAAGTCCACTTGAGCCTAAATGCCCAACCAAATAAATGAATCTCTTTGATCTAAATATATGCTACTTTAGAACAATTTCACCTTCCTGTTTATACAATGAACCTGTATTATCCCTAGTCCTCCTTAGACATGGTACACCTCACCTCAGGCAAATAGCCTAAGTTGAGGGTGGCTATTATAGGGGTGCATCGAAAAAACGAGTGTTAAGAAATAAGTGTGAAATAAAAAAAATAAAAAGGACAGGTGAGGTAAAAGTAAAAGAAAATAAAAGAAAAAGTTACAAAAAAAAAATAAAAAAAGAGATAGAAAAAGAAAGTTGGAAAAGAAAACTGCACCTAGACCGTGAAATGTGCTTTAAATAAAAAGGGAGATATAAGGGAAAAAATAAAAATAAAAGAAAAAAGGTGAAAAATAAGTGGATCTTGAATAAAGCATAGTGTTAAGGAGGCGTAGTCACTAAATAAATCCTAAAAAAGATACCATACCATCCCCTAACTTACATTACAAGCTGAATAAAGTCCTGTAGTGATCCTGTCCTAACTGTCCAAAAAATTAGGAAGGTAGCATATGAGCAAGTCTATGGTAATCTATATACATTGGCGATAATTCTTTGTGAGAGAGAGCATTGTTTGTTATATCCCTGAATTAATTGATTAATCGAAACTAAGAGTGAGTAGGATTTCTTTGACTGTGAGCGCACATGGGTTACGTTGTTAGGTTGCTAGATTGTTTGGTTGGTGTGATTTGTGTCTATGCCCAGTTTTTTGTTACTAATGTAATGCCATAACCGGATTCATTTGTCTTTCTCGGTGTGCTAAATTGTTACACAGTTTAAATCTTGAAAATTTAAAACTAGGAGGGGAACTAAAACTATTGAAAACTGAATCGAGAAGACACAACCATATGTATCTTTGGATCTTCCTGTTTAAGCATTATGGTGTTTTAATAGTTTTTGAATATTTTTTCTGAGGACACACAAACTTTGAAGTTGAGGGTTTTGATGTGTCATGGAAAAATACGACACTTTCGATGCTTAAAACAATGAAATTCTACTTGTACTTAGGTTATTTTTGTTGATATGATGTGGTATGTTGTTTGTTGCAGGTAAAATAGGTCAACCATAGAGTTAGTAGGAAAATTGAAGAACAAGGCCTGAAAAGACTAAGTCTACAAAAGGTACAAGTTTCCTCACGAGGCGCCAACACCTCATATGACTTATAGGCTGACTCGTAAGTATAACAGAAACCCATACCAATAAGAAAAACTAAGTGATAAGAAGATACAACTGAGATTACAAGCCGTAAGATGAGGGTACGAGCCATTTCAAGAACCCATACACAGAGAAGAACCCAAGGAAGCAATTTAGAGCTGAAGTCTTAGGGGAATACGAATCTAAAGTCTGAGAACAACTCATATGGAAAAGCCATAAGAAGATTAGTGTTCAAGAGATTGAAAGGAAAAAGTCCCAGGTGGATACAAGTGATGGCTACGAGTTGTATGGTCATGGTACGAATCATGAGCATAAGTCATAAAGAGAATAAAAATTTGAAGCCTGGAAGTTTAGACACTGGAGCAGATACGAGAAACACAATATGACTCATAAAAAGACCTTACGAGTGGATAAACGAGTCTATCTTGTGCCGATATTACTTTTCCTTTTCCATTTTTATTTGGATTTCTCGGTTATTTTGATAAACTATAAATACCCTAAGGTTTATATTTTATTAGGTTTCACTCTTTTACCATTATTCTTAATACTTTTACATACTTCACAATTATTCTTGAGATTTTGGGTTATTATTCAATTTAAGAATTTGGATTTTATTCATCTTATTTTGTGCAATTAATAACATGAATTCTTCATTGATTATCATGGGTTCTTGCATAAATGTGAGTAGCTAATTTCCATGAATGGGGTTGTGGGAACGTTGGAAAATTAACGATGTAAAGGAAGTGGGATATTCATCTATTCTAGGGTTTATGCATGTTTCTTAATATTCTTTACAATAACTAAACTTAGAGCTACTACAGAAGCTTGGGGATAGCCTGTGTTTGCAAAAGTCTTCACAAGGAAGGTTGTGATTAGGAAAAGAGGATTAAGACAGTAATTTGAGATTCCCATCCATCTTATTATTCCATTATCTCATCTAATCAAATTGAAACTTAAAAGGTGAAAGTTGAATTGAAGTTATAGACAAGGAGTAATAAGATGACTCTTTGATACTCACAAGGTAAAGAGTGAGATTTATCAGCAATTCACAAGATAGTTTATAATACATATCTTGTTAACTTTACATGCAGAACAACAGAATAGGGGTTGAACACGAGAAATTTATGGAGTTAACAAGTAGGGGGAACATAATTCTAGTGTTTGTCTTCTATTACTTACAACTCAAAACTTTCAAGATTCAATTACTGCTTACTGATTACTTCCAAATTCCCCCATTTATTTTTTTGCACTGCTCGTGAATCATAAAAGTTAAGTAACTGTTCAATAATTTCCCTGTGGGATAGAACCTAACCTAGTTGGGTTACTCTATTTGGCATTGATTACAACATACTTCTTTTGGAGGTTAGTTTTGAGCGACATCAACCGACAAGCTAGGATGCTGAGAGGGATTAGTGATACAACCTTAACACCAGACATAATATTTAGCACACCAGCCACAACTGGTGCCACTACTGTAGACATGACCCCACTAGCTGATGGGACCAATTTTGAGGAGTGTAGGGCCAAAGCAGAGGGTCCCCATGATAAAGAGTATGAGTTGGCGCCTGGGGCACCTAGGTATGTCCTCGATCCATGTGCTACATTGCTAGATGAACTAGGGATAATACATTAGTTTTAGTTGGGGTGGGGGTGTACCACAGTATCCATGGGTTATAGTTGTCGTGTTTCAAAACCCATAGGCCACAGTTTTAAAAGTTTTTTGAACCAACATGTTTGCATGGTTATGTTGTTTTAATTTATGTTTTGTGTTTTTGTGTTGTGTGATGCTCAAGTAGGAAGAAAATTTGTTCTAAAGGTAGTAGGCATATTTTGAAGGATTGTGCTAAATTTATGGAAGTTGTCTCCTAAACTTTCACTAATTTTGTTATATGTGTATGCATTAGGGATAACTATGAATCTGATAATGGTATTAGAATTAGGGACGGAACAACTGTGGCAAACAATTGCATAACTAGATAAGTAGTAACTAGCAATATGATCCTGTACGGTTTGTGTGTGAGGCGTTACCTAGTTCTTGGTGTGTATGAAGTCCAAAACTTCCCTTGTTGCTTTTGCTTAGGTTCTAGGATGGTCAGTTAGTAGATGATCATAGGCCATTTTTGTTATTATAGTCCACTTTAGGCTAAAGTGCCCAACCAAATGATGCATCCCTTGATCCCAATTTTTGAGCCTTAATAGACCTATATTTTTGGTTTACACCAATTTACCTTCCTGTTTAAACTGCAATGAATCTATTTTGGCCCTGGTCCTTCTTAGACACTATACACCTCAACTCAGGCAAATCACCTAAGTTGAGGGCGGCTATCATAGGGGTGCATAGTAAAGAGCGGGTATGAAGAGAGGGTGTGAATAGAAAAAAAGGTTAGGTGTGGTAGAAAATAGAAAAAAATGGAAAATACAAAAAGATCAAGAGAAAGGAATTTGAGAAAATAAGCAAAAGAAAAGAATAATAAACCACACCCGGTCTGAATAAATTATAAAAGAATAAAAAGGGAGAAATAAAGGCACTACGAAAGAAAAGTTGGGAAATAAGTGGACCCCAAAGTAATTGTAGTGTCATGGAGGCTTAGTCATTGAAAAATTTCCAAAGATACCATACCAGCCTTGAACCTACGTTATAAGCTTAACAAAGTCCTATAGTGATCCTAACCTGACGGTTTGAAGACTCAGGTAAAGAACATATGGTTAAGCCTATGGCATTCTGTGTACACCATCTGGAACTTTTTTGTGAGTGTGAGCATTACTAGACTATCGCTGAAAAAATATATTGATCTATCTGAGTGAATAAGACCTCTTTCTTTGTGAGGGTACAAGGGTTATGTTGTTAGATTACTAGACTGTTTGGGTAGTGTAATTTGTATCTATGCCTAGTTTTCCGTTGCTAATGTAATTCCATCATTAGATTCCATTCTATCACATTGGTGTACTAAATCAATATGCACTGTTGGGTTTTAGAAATGTAAAGAATAGAAGGGAGAGTAGTGTGTTATAAACTAAAGTTAAAAATTTACTGTCAAAGGTATCTTAGGATCTTCCCTTTTTAGAATCATGTTTCTGTGTTTTTTATTTTAGTTTTTCCTGAGGACATGCAAACATTCTAAGTTGAGGGTGTTTATGTGTTTTGGAAACATAGAACATCTCCCCTCTGGGAGGTGTTTTCAAGGGAAGGCTTTGATGCCTAAAATAAGGAATTAATTCTCAAACTTAGCCCATTTTTGTTAGATATGATGTTGTTCTGTGTGGTGTTGTAGGTAACATAGGTTGAAAGTAGTATTGGACTAAATAGAAGAAAGAAAAGTTCTAAAAAGGCAAAGTACTGGTCAAGCTATGAGTCATCAAGTCACCTTACGACTCATAGTCTGATTCGTTAGGATACCAGAAGAAAAAGTGAATCAGAGCAACTAAGTAAAGATTGAATAAGACTCATAAGAAGTGGATACGGGTCGTTGGGATCACTCGTAAGGAGACCAGTGAGCTATGCCAAGGTCTAGCATTTAAGTTATGGAAGATTACGAGTCCTAATATCAGACTAGAACAAATAGTGACCAATCCTAAGGAGACCAGTATGTAAAGCTATAAAGTGCAAGGTTCAAGTGGTTACGAGTGGTGACCAATCGTAAAGACTGAATACGACTCATTGTGATGAGTCATAATGACATTAGAAGCTTTAAGAAAGCTTGAAGCCTTGAAGATAAAAGTTCACTGGAATGGTTACGACTGACAACATATGATTCATAAGGAGACCTCGCGAGTCATAAGGATTGTCGACCTACTTTTCCTATTCGGTTTTTATTAGGATTTCATTATTGTTTTGAGATTCTATAAATACTCAAAGGTTATTCTTTTAGTAGGTGATGTACTTTTACTATTTTTTGAGATATTTTCACATACTTTGAGGATTGATACTATTTTCTTGGATTTTTGGTTTCGTATTCAATTAGTGATTTTGGATTTTATTCTTTCACTATTTTGCAATTAATTACATGTCCTCTGTATTGATTATTATGGGTTGTTGCATGAACATGAACGGCTAAATTCCTTAACTAGGGTTGTGGGAACCCTAGCAGATTAACTACGTAGAAGAAGTGGGAGATTCATCTATTCTAGTGTAATTGTGTGTATCTTAATCATTTTCATATTAATTTTCCCTAGAGCTACAACAGAAGCTTAGGAATTGCATGTATTCAAGAGCGTCCTCACAAGGGAGTTTGAGATTAAGAAAAAGAGATTAAGACAGTGATTTGAGGATACCAACCCTCGTCTAATCAACTTAAGACCCACAAGGTAAAAGTTGTACTGGGTTATAGACAAGGGACGATAAGGCGATACCCTGAGACTCATAAGGTAAAGGGTGAGATTTATCAATATGTTTACAAGACGGTTGATAATACATAGCTTGTTAACTCTGCATGTAGTGCAGTAAGATATGAGAGCTAGACACGAGAAGTTTATGAAGTTGAGAAGCCAGGGGAACACAGTCCTAGTGTTATTATTCTATTTTTTTAGAAATTAAAGGATTCGAGTTTAGTTACGGGTTACTTTTAACTTCAAATTCCCCCCATTTACTTTTTTCACACTACTCATGGATTTTGTCAAATTTGAGATATTGTTCAATGTTTTCCATGTGGGTTTGACCCTAACCTTATTTGGGATACTATGTTTGACATCAAATGCAATATACTTCTTTGGAGGTTAGTTTTGGGAAATATAATATGCCTCCATCTGAGCTAATCGGGGTCCAACCTATTACCCTATGTAGAAGGGTGTCAGTAATTTCCCACCGGTATCAATGCTAGTTGTGTGGATCCAATAACATGATGTCCCGAAGTACTAGGGTGTCAGTCCTGTACTGGCAAGTAACCCCTAAGAGAGTTTTAGTACTAATTTCTCCCAATAACTAACCTTAGAAGAAGTATACTATGGCTGATGTCAAATACAGTAACCCAAATAAGGTTAGGGTCGAACCCACAGAGAATGCGTGAAACAGTATCAAACTTGACAAAATCCAAGAGCAGTGTGGAAAAGTAAATGGGGGGATTTAAAGTCAATAGTAACAAGTAGTCGAACTTGGATACTTGGGTTTGTAAATAATAGAAGAGGAACTCTAGGACTGTCTTCCCCCTGGCTTCTCAACTCCATAAGTTTCTCATGTTTGATCCACCTAACCATTGCTCTGTGTGCAAATTTGACATGCTATGTATTATCAACTATCTTGTAAACGTGTTGATAAATCTCACCCTTTACCTTATGAGTCTCAGGGTGTCGCCTTGTTGTCCCTTGTCTATAAACTCAGTACATATCATACCTTTTGAGTTTCAAGTTGATTAGATAAGGGTTAATAGCCTTGAATCACTATTGCAACCTTATTTTCCTAATCTGAAATTCCCTTGTAAGGATGTTTTTGAATACAGGCAATTCCCAAGCCTCTGCAGTAGCTTGGGGTACGATTAATGCAAAGAATATTGTGATACACACAGCTACAATAGAATATATGAATCTCCCACTTCACTTATGTAGCTAATCCACCAGGATTACCACAACCCTATTAAAGAAAATTATCCGCTCATGCTTATGCAACAATCCATGACAATCAACGAATAAAACATGTAATGAATTGCATAATTATGAAAGAGTAAAATATGAAATCTCCAATTGAATACAAAACAAAAACTAAAGAACAATAGTATCAATGATCAAAGTATGTGAAATTTTGAAAATTATCAAAAGTTTGTAACATAATAAAGAACTAACCCTAAAGTATTTATAGTATCTCAAAATAACAAAGGAATCCTAATCAAAACAAAATAGGAAAAGTATGTCGGCAGTGGTTACGCCTCTGGCAATGAGTTAGATCTGGTCACGGCTCGTTGCCTATTGTTGTATCTATCTTCAGGCTTTAATTTCTATGACTTATATAGTCTCCTTACAATTTTTATGCTGATAGTCGTAGGCATTCCAGTGAACATTTGTCTTTAGGGCTTTTGACTCTGCTAACTTTATAACTCCTCGCCAAGAGTCGTAGTCAATTCTTATGACTCGTGGCCTTTAATCTTAACCACTAGGGCATCAAGCTTCGCAGATTTTCAAACTGTTCTCATTATGACTTTACACTACGAGTCTTATTCTGACTTTGCGAATCATAATCTTCCTTGACTTCACTTTTGCAAACTTGTTGTGCCCACTGTTATCTTTGCGAGTATGGTTACGAGTTGTAAGGTAACTTAACGACTCATACCTTGACCAGAACTTTAAGTTTTCAGCACTTTCTTTTATCCTTCTAGTCAACCCAACTTTTGACCTATTCTCCCTGTAGAACACATAAAACACACATCATATCCAATGAAATGACCTAATTCAATGCATAATTCACCATTTTAAACATCAAATGTGCCGTGAAACCACGACACATCAACACCCTCAACTTAGAACTTTTGCATGACGTCAAGAAAAAAAAACACGATGCTTGAATTGGAAGATCCTAATATACCTTAGGATGTCCATTTTCATTTTAATTCACAACATATGACCCTCTACAATTTTTAACTTATCAAGAACCTAACTGTGTATATGATTTGGTACCATGATGTGACAGATAGGAATCCAATGATGGCATTACATTAGCAACAAATAGAAAAATAATATAACAATGTAATCCCTACATCCTAACAATCAAAGAAGTCCTTTTCACTCAAATAGATCAACATTTTCATTCAGGGACAGTCAAGAGATGCCCACACTCACAAAGAAGTTTCAATCAGTGTACACAAAATTCCATAGGCTTGCTATTATGTTCTTTACCTAAGTTTTTCAGAATGTTGGGTCAGGAGAATTTATAGGGATTTATTCGGCTTGTAACATAGGTTCTCGGGCTGGTATGATACATTTTGGAAATTTTTTAGTGATTAAGACTCCTTGATGCTATGATTACTTTAGGGTCCACTAATTAAAATTACTTTGGGTCTACTAATTTTCCAACTTTTCTTTCACTCCGCCCTTATTTCTCCCATTTTGTTCTTTTTCTACTTGTTCAGACTGGGTGTGGTTTCTTATTCTTTTCTTTTGAGATTTTCTTTCATAGCTTTCTTTTTCCTTATCTTTTTCTATTTTCACAGTTTTGTCGCTTTTCTTTTCCTACTACACCCAACCTTACTTTCTTTTCTATTATCACACTTTCTTTATACCTGCTATATACAACACACCCCTATGATATCCCCCCTCAACTTTGGCAATTTGCATGAGTTGAGGTGCACAATGTCTAAAGAGGACCAGGGCAAAAACAAGTTCATTATAGTCTAAATAGGAAGGTGAATTGGTGTAATCATTAAAAAATATAAGTCTATTGAAGCTCAAAAATCAGGATCAAGGGAATCATGTATCATTTGGTTGGGAAATTTAGGCTAAAATGGACTAATAACAAAAATAGCCTATGATCATCTCCTAACCGACCACCCTAGAACTTAGGCAAGAGCAACCAGGCAAGTTCTGGATTTTGTATACACCGGGAACTAAGTAACACCACACACACACATCATACATGGTCACATTGCTGGTTACTAATTATCCAGTTATGCAATTGTTTGCCACAGTTTTTTCATCCCTAATTCTAATGTCATTATCAGATTCACAGTATGTCCCTAACACATGACATATCACACCATTATAAAAATTTTAGAAGGGGTCCTAATTTTTTAAACATTTTCAACAGATTCAGCACAATTATTCAAAACATATCTACTGCCTAGGTATAAAATTTCTTCCTAATTGAGATCACACTACACAAAAACACAACAAAAAAACAAAAACATGCCAGTTCAACATTCAAACTGCAGCCAATGGGAAAATAACCACGCCAACAACAACCCATGACGCCTATGTGGTACACCTCCACCCCCCAACTAAATACCTATGCATTGCCCCCAATGTATTTAAACAGATACAAAACAAAGGGCAGATACATATCGGGGTATGTTAGGCTCAAAATCAAGTCTGATCCATACGCAGGACCTCAAATCGGGTTCCATCCTTAATATTAATGGTCCTCATAGTTGTCGAGACACTCTCAGCAATAGTGGCACTAGTGTTTGTTCGTGCGCTCGTAGGTGGATCAAGTGGAGAGGTTGTACTACTGCTCATCCTAGTAGCATCAGTGGGTACCAAACTACCATCCCCCACTGTCATTTCTTGATCCCTAATCTCTCTGACCCGCTCACTCTCCAAACCTATCTTTTTTGTAGCCTCAACCTCTTCATCCTCCATTCTTTTCTTTCTCTTATTGTTATTCTTTTTCTTTCTACCTTCATCTTTAGTTTCAAAAGTACCTGTAGGAGTCAGATCATCAACCGCCTAATTTTTTTCAACCACGGGCTCTCTGGGAATCTCTTCAATAATCATCATCGAAAAGATTAACTTCTTATGAAAATCCTCTACTAATTTCCACAGCTCAGCTTACTCAGCCTGTACCCCTGCTAGATTTAGGAACTGGATCCCCTCAAGTTGCCGGGTAATCGTCATCTCAAACCCATAAAACATAGCCTGCATCATCCTTATTTTTTCACCAAACCTTCTCTCAACCTACAATTTTGCTCCTTCTTCCATTAATTATACTTTTGTTTCCACCATACTTAACCTCATCATAACTTCACTCAGAAATAACTGTGACACCAATACATAGTCGGATAAAATTGACCTGGACGTAGATGGTCGTGGTGTTGAAATCAAAGTAGGAGAGGGAACTGATACATCAGTAGACTGTGGCTCGGATTGGCCAGTGTCAGTAGGGGTGTCAACTATATCAAGTGCCCTTATAGTGTCAGATCCTCTAGACTCATATGCATCACTAACTGTTAATGCGCACAACTTTGCCATTCTTGACATAGGATCGTTTATATATCTAATTAACCCCAAATCTATTGTGGTCCTTGTCCACAAAAATCCATCAATTTCTAAGATCTCTGGCACTCTCGCTCCCAAACAAATCTTAGTTAAAAGGCAAGGGAAGGCCAACACAGTGTCCATGCAAGTGGCCCTATCCCTAATATCTTAGGCTATCCACTTGGCTATATTGATTTCACAGCCTAACATTATCCCTTCTATCAATGCTACTTTCTCAGGACCTACCATATTGTCCGATAAGGTCGGACTCAATCTATGTCTAACTATGGTCCGCTAAGCTTTTGCTTGCAAGTTTAAACTGACCTTTATTGAGATGATCCTCCGACCCTACCAAATACCTATGGGGCCTCTTCCTAACCTATGGAAATGATCTCGGCTATCCACCAAAATTGAGAAAGCTTGTCTTCTGGCCCTATTTCTTTAACTTTAACTTTCTTCATATGCTCTACTCTAAAATTAATTTATGCGGTGTTGGTTGGCAGCATAAACTTTAGTACATGAAAAAATTAGGAGATGGTCTGAGATGAGATGTTAACTCAAACACCTTAAATTACCAAATCTAGAATTCGATTTGCACCACTACACAAATTACCCTACGGGTTTTGTCTTTTCAACTCTATCTGTTATGCATATAAAACTCATGTACCAATATTTCACTGTATTGGCCCAAAGTTCTATTCATCCACTCAAATTTGTATTGCTTTAATCGAGCGTCGAATGCAGGCATCTCAGACT
This sequence comes from Capsicum annuum, assembly GCF_002878395.1. Lineage (NCBI taxonomy): Eukaryota > Viridiplantae > Streptophyta > Magnoliopsida > Solanales > Solanaceae > Capsicum > Capsicum annuum. Next base: position 95,324,526 of record NC_061122.1, on the reverse strand, counting down.
TGCCTGTAATGGTCAACCTTCTCTCAAGGTAAATACTTTGCATAGGCTTTCTATTTTTAGGGTCTATGGCACTATGTTTTTCATATAGTTCTCGCATTCTGGGGTACCCCCACCATTCAATAATGGGCATCGGAGCAGGCTCAATAGACAGTGGAGTGAGAGGTATCCATGGTGGTATTTCTCTAACTAAGTCTCCATTCTTCTCACTGCCATCTTCTTTAGACGCAGACCCATCATCGTCATTCTCATCCTCATTATCATCCCTATTGTCATCTTTCTCTTTTTCAAAACCTGATTTTTCCTTTCTAGCATCCTCACTATTTTCTTCTTTGTCATCATCATCATTACTTTTTTCATCAGAGGATAATGGTAAATGGAGAGGTGAAGTACTGGGGTTCTTTATTCACGATGTAGACATAGCGGTGTGTCCTCCTATGCAATAGTAACTTTCTTACCTCGAAGTTTCCTATCTCTTGGCGCTACTGTCCCCACTAGTGGATATTCTTTGATGTCACCACTTAATTCATCAGGGCCCTTGTCTATGAAATGATGAGTGGACTTTGGGGGAGGTTTCTTTGTGGTGTTATTCTTTGATAGATCAAATTTTGGAGCCATTAGTACCTCTTGAATAAGACCTATTAGTTAATCCTAGGAAAAGGAAAGAAAATCAAGGAAATAGTGTGTTAGTGTAGTAGGCACTAGTTACTCTATAACTCTAAGAGTACAAGTCGTACCCATTGGTTATAAGTCGTAATGAGACTCATAAGGTGGAAGGATGCTGGATCAGGATTCATTATTCAGGCAACATGTCCTCCTAATAAGTCGTATTGTTAGACTATGACTTATTACCAACACTTGTTAACATACTAGAAATACATTCCTGATGCAATATCCTTCCTAGTACGACTCATGACTATGAGTCATATAGTGTGACTGTGACTCATTTAGAGAAGTCATAATAACAACAAAACCTACACTCTTCTAATCAACTATGTTACAAGTTGTTACGAGTGATGTAATGACTCGTTAAGTGACCTTACAAGTTATTAAAAGACCGGTAGCTACTGTAACATGACTAATTAGAGAAGTTAGTTCCAATTTCCAACCCAACACAACAATATTCATTGTTAACAACATCAATCATCTCTAATTTATCCCATGTAACCAAAACTTGTCTACATTAGGTCATTAAATCCCATTATCAATGATATTTTACAAATTTCTCAAGATTAGGGCTCGTCTACTATTATTCTCATATCTTTAGAACAAGAAATACAAGCAACCATTTATATTGAAGCATCAATTTAATAATATAGCATTAAAATACAAAATAATTACTCCCTCCATCCCATTTTACCCGTCCCAAATTGGCTAAGTTGATGTCCCATTTTACTTATCAAGATAAGTCAAACTTTTCTTTCCATATTTTATCCTTTGCATTAATTACCTTTTCTTTAAATTAAAATGTAAACATCATTTAATAGGGGTACTTTGGTAAACTAGCCATGTTATTTATTATTTTTCTTAATTGTTGTGCCATCCCTATTTGGGACAAATAAAATGGGACGGAGGGAGTACTTTGTTTCTTATCTTGGAATATTTTTTAGCTTAACTTTCAAAGAATTTCAAGCCCTACCTTTTAGCATGTTTGATTCTTGGGAGTATTTTGAAGTAATTTGAGTTGGGATGAGTTTAGAGTTTTGTTCAGTTGAGTTTGGTAGCCTAAGATAATTGAGGGAGTAGCTAATTTGAATGATTGGAATTCCAATCATTTGTCCCTTGTGTATATTAATTTTAATCACTCGAATTGGGATGGGTCGACCCAATGGATCTATGTTGTCAAACCCTGGTATGATTTGTCTTAACAACTTGTAACTACTGAATAAAAGTCATAGACTCCCTCCATAATGCCTGTAACTTTACCTGGGTCGCCAGTCATTACGACTCAAGGTGACACATTTTAGTCACTCATTACGACTCATTCTGAGAATTGTAATGACTCTAGAGACCAAATAACTAAGAGTGGTCTGAGTTTTGGTCACCCTGCGACTCCTGACTATGAGCTATAATGTCCTCATGCAACTCGTAAAGTGGTTTGTATGGCTTCGCACTAGAAAATTTTTTTTGGTTCATTCTTGCAATCTCCAGCCTTGCACATTGAACACGCAGATTACCCTATACTTAAATAAGTAAAAAACATGGGTTTTATCCCACGTAGCGCTTTATTTAACATCGCAGCATGATGTGGCTAGGTTGGATATTCAGATTTCATCAACTAGCCACATGGGTTGCCTCGCATGTTGTTGTTGATTTAATGCCGTGGTATGACACTAATGCCTTGTCTACTTAGAGTTTACCAAGGTCCATATCAACAACCACTTTAACTTCTTCAATGCTTCCTATGTAGTGTTTCACTCTTTGCCTATTCACCTTGAACAAGGCCTAACCATCATGCCTCAATTCTATAGCACCATATAGGAAAACCCTCACTACAGTGAACGACCCATACTATCTAGACTTCAACTTGCCTGGAAACAAGCGATGTTTTGAATTATATAAATAAAACCTGATCACCTAGCTTAAATACTCTTTTCTCAAATTTTCAATCATAATACAGCTTCATTTTTTCTTTGTATAGTGCAGAACTCTTACCATAAACCAACTAATATGGAGAAGCACCTATGGGGTTTTAAAAGTTGTTCGATAGGACCATAACGCATCATCTAGCTTTCTTGACGAATCAGTCCTATTGTCATTCACAATCTTTGCCAAAATAGACTATCTCTTTGTTGGACACCTCAACCTACCCGTTCATCTGAGGTTGATAAGGTGCTTCCACCTTATGCTTTGCTCCATATTTCTAAAGCAGACTCTTGAACAAGCAATTGTAGAAATGCAACCCATTATCACTTATAATAGCACGTGGAGTGCCAAATCAAGAAAATATATGCTTTTTAGGATTGCAGCGATGTTCTTCCTTTATTATTATGGAGCACTACCACTTCACCCATTTGGACACATAGTTAACTACAACTAAGATATACCTCATGCAATAGGAGATCACAAACGGCCCCATGAAGTCTATACCCCACACATCAAATAGCTCCAGCTCTAATATTAGGGGTCATACGGAGCTCATGGCGCCTCAAAATGTTTCCCTAACACTAGCATTGGTCACAGGCTACAACAAAGTCATGAGCATCTTTGTGGATTGTTGGCCAGTACTACCCACACTGTAAAATAGTGTGGGCTGTGGGGTTCCACCATGGTGACCCCCAACTAGTGAAGAATAACAAGTCTCAAGAATACCCATCATCCCCACCTCCGGGATGCAACTACGAATTATACCATATGCACAAATTATGAATAGATAAGTCTCATCCCAGAAGAATTTCCATACCTCATGCATAAATCTCTTCCACTGCTGAAAAGATATGTCTTCTGAAATAAGATCACTATCCAAGTAATTTGCAAAATCAGCAAACCACAGAATTAGGTCTTGCGATGCTGCCAAAATTTGCTCATCTAGAAAAGTATCATCGATTTCAAGCCCATCCCTTATTTTCTGCATTGCTTCTTCCTCAAGACTGGACAAGTGATCTGCAACCTGATTTTCTTTACCTTTTTGATCACTAACCTTAAAATCAAACTCTTGCATTAAGAGAACCCAATGAATCAATATCGGCTCTGCATCTTTTTTTGCCATCAAGTAGCTTAAGGTTGCATGATATGTATGAACAAAAACCTTAGTGCCAATCAGATAAGACCAAAATTTTTTAAAGGCAAAAACCACTGCTAGTAACTCTTGCTCTGTAATAGTATAATTCTTTTGAGCAGGGTTTAATGCCTTGCTGGCATAGTAGATAGGGGGCAAAATATTTTCTTGCCTTTGGCCAGGAAAGTACCTAGGGACACAACGCTCGTATCACACATAATCTCGAATGGCGAGGACCAGTCAGGGGGCACAACGATAGGAACTATCACCAACTGCTCCTTTAGGTAGTCAAAAGCTTTAAGATATGCCTCATCAAAATCAAGCTTCACCTCCTTCTCAATGATCTTGCAAAGAGGAGTAGCAATTCTTGAGAAATCCTTGATGAATCGTTGGTAAAACCCCACATGACCTAAAAATCATCGAATTCCCTTCACTAAAATTGGAGGAGGTAACTTTTCAATTACTTTAATTTTTGCCTTGTCCACCTCTATTCCCTTTTTTTGAGATCTTATGCCCAAGCACAATTCCTCCTTTCACCATAAAATGACACTTCTCTTAGTTGAGTACCAAGAGTCATTCTTCACATTGACGTAAAGTATTAGCCAAATGGATTAAACAGTCATCAAAAGAATCACCAACCACAGAAAAATCATCCATAAGAACCTTAATGGTGTGATAACACTTAACTTACATGTCAATTTAAGTGCAAGATGGTTGTCGTCAATATATTTACCCAACTTATGAGTCGGGGTCGAATCCACGAGGAATAATGTGAGTGGAAATTAAGTTGATTTGAAATAATAGATACAAGTTAAATTCAAACCAATAGTACAAAAATATAAAAATGGGGGAGACAATTATCAACACTAATGTTTCTTTTTGGTTTTTCTAGTATAAATTTGGGGCTATGAATAATTAGAGTTTTAACAATTAGGTACGGATCTTAGGATTATACATTACTAAGGTAATGACATGTGGATAGTAATAACCAACATCAATTTAGTAAATCAAATATGGGTAGGTTCAGTTATAGATTTTGATGCTAGTCTTTCAACAAAACACCAAACTTTTGCCCATTAATTCTTTCAAATACCTAACGAATCTGTTCAATATTTGGTAACCAAACCTCAATTTAGGCATCCATATTTCTAGGATGATACCTATGGTATATTTAAATTCACAATCACTCTTATGTCTAAGATAGTAAAAATTTAGTAAACTACACACATAATTTTCTATCATTGCTTTGGTGTCCACGTCCCTCTTTCAAGGATGATGTCGAATCCTTAAGTTCACCCAAAACCCTTCTTTTGAAGATGGCCTAAGCTTTCTAGAGTTTGGAGCTTTTACTCATCAAACCCATATGGGTATTTGGGGCTATCACCCATAAATCCCAACCAAGTTAGCATAGCAATAATAAAACCCACAAGTATGAACTACCAAATAAAGGATAACAATAACAACCCATAAACACTTTAACCCCTATTCACACATAACCCCAAGAGGGAGAACTAGCTATACATAATATAAATAAGCAAGGATATACCTATAATATCCATTGAAATGATTTATTGAAGCTTATGTAAATGTTACTTCAAACTTTGCACTCCCACAAATCAATAATGGATAGGAGATATTCCTCCTCTTAGAAGGTCTCTAATGTATTCTTCAACCAACATTTATACAATATTTTATTCTCCAAGTATGGAGGCTATGAACTCAAGAGCTAAACCTAAAAAAATGGGGAAGATGGAATATGATGAATCATTCTAGGGTTTGAGTATTTTTGTCAAAATTAGGTTCAGCCACGTGTATTTCTAGATTTGCCCTTGGGCTGAACTCTTCTGCTAAACTGCGTTGGCACAAGCTTAGCTGTGACCGAGATAGACTTACGTAACCGTAGTTGATTGACCCTGCTTGACTATCACAATCACGGTCAGCAGACTGTGACTGCGGTAACTAAGGCCCTTCTGCTCCATGTCTTCAGTTGTACTTTCTTGTTTCCTTTTTGATCATTTTAAGCTCCAATCCATATCTTTCTATCCCCTCAACTCTAGGCCTGCGAAGAGTGGGTATTAGTGCATTTAATCATAATTATGTCTCATTTATTTAGTCAAAACAAGGTAATATATACGAATGTTGAGTGGGAATGAGTGGTAAAATCACCACTCATCAACACCCCCAACTTAAAGTTGTTGCTTGTCCTCAAGCAACACTACTTATTACTATGAGACAAAATTATTTATGCCCAAACTATATGCCTTAAAGATCATAATGACTTCAACTTTAGTCACTACCATAAGTAGCTCATTGCACATAGGTTAGCTATTTTTCACTACTCCCCTCATCATAAGATGCACTATCAAAGGATACACACAACTTAAAAGAGCAATCAAGCAACAACAACTAATGCTCTAGAAATGGCTTCATTTTTACCACAACTAAGATATACTCCATTTGCCTCATTGTTCAGGAGGTGACATAATCACCCACCTTAACTTGTTCATATGGCAAACTCACAAGAAAGAGAATTTCACACACCAAACTACCAAATATGCAACAAGGAATTTCAATTGCAAAAACTCTCTTCCTCACAAAAGAAATCTCTATGCAAAAAGTATCATACCATAGGCTTGCCCCTATTTTCAATTGCCACTTTGAAGAAAGTAAATGGTAGAAGATCTCAAGGGACTTTCTAAGCTTGTAATGTAGGTTCGGTTTAGGGTAGGATATCATTTGGGGAAAACATGGCTATACCTTTCCTTGAACATCTACATCACACTTTTCAATTCTTTTTTTTTACTATGGGCCACTCTTCTTTGTTTTCTCTCGTTTATAATGCCTACCTTTTTCTCCCTTTGTTCACCCATTTTCTTTCAATTTATCTTTCTTGCAACTTTCGTATAATTCATTCCTTTGTTGTACTCTTTTCTTTTATATTAATTTACTTTGGCATATCACTACAACTTTGTGGCCCCAAACATACTTCCATCAACTTTCACCACCCCCAACTTAGGCTTTTAGACTCAAGTTGTATTTTCAAGTTCAAGGAGGGTATGGTTCAAAAGAGGGATAAAAGAATGGTTCACAGTTTGTAGTGTATTTGCCAAGAAAGGTCCAAAGACTCAAAATGGGTAACTAGGGATTACATTCATGCTTTGGTAGCTTTTTTTTAGGATAAAGAGGCTTCCAAAATCACAAAGATGGCCTATGATCATTTATCCAACCAAATAAAATCAAAATTAGCCTTGAGAGACTAACGAAGCAAGTTCTAGATAAAACAAGTATACAAGATATGAATGCAAATAGCTCTCTACACATGGCATGCAAAATTCATCGAGGGAGATTAAATGTGCCTCCTGCTAGAGATAGTTTTGGAGTATCTATTTCTATTCACAAGTCAAAAACTTATGGAGAGACAAAAAGAGAAAAAGTTTTGTTACAACATTGCCCACGTTCATGTCCTTGATTTTTCAAAAATTTTGTACGGAAGTGGTTCTTGTTTTGCATTAGCACCACACGCAATTTGCTAAATTATGGCTACCACCAAAGCCTTAGCCTCACTTTTTGGCTCAAAATAGGAAAACCAACCATAGGTACTCAGGTGGTCGTAAATAGACATTGTACAATGCCACAAGTACTCAAACTTCCTTTGTATTCATAAAATTTATGCTATGTGTCAAAATTCCCCTACACCTATGTCTTAAAACCCAAACACGATGATTTACCCTTAAGAATGTCGTTACTCAATCTATCATAGGGCAAAGTTTGTCATGCATCACCAAAATCAAAATAAATGTATAGTAAAAAGAAAAACTAAAACTAAAAGAAAAACATGATAATCCATAAAATATGGCACCATCAGAGTACCCAAAAATGTAGCATCCCCAAAAATACAGCATCCCCAAAAACACAATAAATATAGTATCTAAAATGCGATCCCAAAACAACACCAACAGAAATATTTGGCACATAACACCAAAATAATACACATCTGAGGGCACCCCCAACTAAAAGAATGCAGTGTCCTCACTGCATGTACAATAAAGGAAGAGTAAAAGGGGTCTCCCTGAATATGCATCAAGAGTTATCCTCTCTCGCTGAATCTGCACCATTACCCTTAACATCATCAGCAGACTACTCAGCCGAAGCCTCGTCCTCACTATCCAACCTTGGGGAAGGTAGTCGATGGTTGGGTTTGAGCACCTTGAAGATGCCCTTCACCCCTTTCTATAGCTTCTTAAAGAATTTATCTTTTTTCTTTTCTTTATTCACAATATTCTCATGTGACTCCTTGAGGTCCTTATGAGAGTCAGCTAACGCCAAATAGGCTCTCTCCAGACTAGCTACTGTGTCACCCTACTTCTACTGTTCCGCCATATACTTCTCATAATCTAATTGTGCTATCTATGAATGACGGGCAGCAGAGGGCTCTTTCAGTCCCTGAGGAAGTCTGGAAAATAGCTCTCTCACCACCTATATCTAACCAGAAATGTGATCAAATGCAGTGGCTAGTGAGGGTCTTTAAGAATTTATGTCCTCCTAGGTTAACTTGCCTGACTCGATCTTTCTTTTCTTACTCTAACTTGGGGCACCCTCACCCTAAAATTTGAGCGAGAAGATGTGGGGAAAAGGGTGTACCCAGGTATCTTCAACATACTCCTCTACCTTTGCCCTCTTATAAAGCTCAGTGATAAGGGATGGAAAAGAAGTAGCATACCTCCCTGATTTGTGAAGTACCTCCACTCTGAGATCACAATTTTACCCATATTCAAAGGAGCGCTAGATAGGAGACAAGCCAAGATTCGAGCTTATATGTATGTAACCGTAGTCATATGAGCACACGGAGATACTCTACTGCAGATGATATTCATCCATAGCCTAGTTTTAGCTGTGAAGTTATTCATCAAAATAGCTCTCTTTGTGTGGTCCATTATCCAATTACAAGGATCATATATTTCATTATATATGAGGTACTTTGACCTCATGAGATAGATAGTTTCATCAACATGCTATTATATAAGAAGACAATTTTAAAATAGGTTAGTAATTTTGTAAAAAAATAAAATTGGAAAGATAGAACAAATTGCCCATCTATTGCAATAGATGGTCCATAAGTTGCAATAGATGAGTAATATATTGTAACAAATGGTTGATATATTTCATAGGTTCTTTGAATATGTCAATATTTTATCCATATTCTGTGACTTATACAATAGATGGACCACTTGTTGCAATAGATGGCTCATCTATTTTGTAGCTTCTCTAAACCTGTGTTAACAGATTATCCAATCTATTATAACTTATACAACAGATGGTAATCTATTAAAAAAGATGTCTTAGAAGGTTAGGTTATTAAAAGTAAAACCTTACCATATCCTCGTACCACTCATACATATTTGTCATCATTTTGAAGTCTTCGGAGGAAAGTGGATTCATCATGAAGAACTTTATGCATTTGTTGGAATTCTTGTGGTCTATTAGATATGTAAGCCTGTTGGTTCCAATGGTTGCGTATATGTCCACCTTCCTCAATGGTACCCAAACTTTATTAATATTTGATGGAGGAGGATTTGTAATTTTTCTTGATTTCCTATTTGAGAGTATACGTCTAATTAATTTCTCTTCTTCCTAACATCCTCCGTAGGAGTGTATGGCTCTCTCACCTTCTTGGATGATATGACACCCCTCTTAGATTTCAATTCATTTACAATAATAATCAGATTATTTATTTTTTTAAAGAGCTCATTCAGTCTGTCTATGCAGTTTTTGCATTTGCAATGAGAACATGAGCTTGAAGATGGGTGAGTTGGACCATTGAAAGAGGTGACTAGGAAATCATCATCTTCTAAAAGGTTAATTTTGGTTTCATACATAATTATTTCTGCTTGAGCATCCATAACATGCTCATCAGCATGACTGCCACCAATATCAATAACTCTACCAGCAACACGCCCACAAACAACAACCAAATTTGTTGCAGCAGGTTTGTCAAGAAGAGCCTCTATATAAGGTTGACCTTGCCTAACTGCACTTCTTATAGTTGTTTCTCTAGCCAATTCCTTCCTCATTAACTTTACCTTTGGGTCTGCTATTATATTAATGAAACCTAGAGTAATAAAAGAATTTATCCTCAACTCTTGTGAGTAGGCATAACTCATGGATGCACAACCTATAAATAAAAGTAGATACGTTTAAATCAAATACTAAATTGCAGTCAGTTAGGTAATATGTTAACACAGACAACTTATACAACAGATGATCTTTCTATTACAACAGATGATTCATCTGTTGCAATAGTTTAACCATTTATAGCATCAGATTACCCATTTGTTACATAAGTTACAGTAGAAGGGTAATCTGTTAAGTCCGGTTCAGAGAACCAAAGCAACAAATAGGTAATCTGTTGTAAAAGACAACTCATCTATGGCAACAGATTACCCATTTGTTGCACTAATTGCTATAGATGGGTAATCTGCTAAGACAAAATAAATAGATGTTTCATCTATTTCAACAGATGAACTATCTATTTTAATATCTTTCTTTGAGTCAAATTATTTTACCTGAAAGAAGTATTGACTTATTTCATTATCCGGAGGGCTAAAGAGATCAGCCTCCTTAATTTTTGTGTTGCTCTTTGCAGCCAACCACCTACGAATCCTTGAATGAGAAACCTCATCTGGTTAATCCTTGACCTACTTTCGGAGGTGCAGAATGGCTTCAAATGCCCAAACCTAAGAAATGTAAATAGGAAGGAAACAAAAACAAGTCATACTAATAATTATTCAATATAAATTAATGCAAGAGTAAAAAATAGTGATTAAATTTACCATGAAAGTCCAAGGAAAGTCGTATAAGCTGGTCGTCTTTGGGGATAGTTTTCCCAATAAATATTGGACAGTCAACTTGTAGCTTCCATACCCCAAGGTATAATTGTTGAATTTATCAATATCCTGAGCAAGCACCAACAAATCATTTTCTATGACTTTGTAGACTTCTCTTTCCAATATAAAAAAATGGACATACTAAACCAAGCACAATCATCCTTGTACTTCTTTGGTATGGCTTAATCCTTGAGATATTCCATCAATATTGTGGCTTTGTAGCCACATCCAGCAATGTCCATCAACCCATCTATTTTTTCCTTGCCTTTGTTGGTTTTAGTGGGTGGTCACTTGGACAATGTCTTGCCTTTATTTAATGTTATTGGTTTGGATTTCATTCTTGCCTTGGACTTCTTGAGGGTTATTTCCATGAGCAGAGGTTCTTTGGGATTATCGCATCTCAAGCCTGTCACTATGGAAAACTATTTCATGCCCAAACAAACTGGCATGCCACAGTAGTTAATCCAAATTTCAGCTATCATTTTTCTCTCCTCCTTTAAATCTTTATCATCACCCACGTACTTGATCTTGTGCTTCAGAAGACCATATACCATGTTTATTTGGAAACGGGCATTGTTTACCTCAGGCAGCTTAAGAAAGTCTCCAAAGCAGCTGGACCTAAGAAATTCCTCTAGTTTTTCATTCTTCATAATATTCCTAAATTCATCAAAAGGTTTCTCCGTATGAGATTTAACTACAAAATCATTGGTTAAATTGCAGGGTAATCTATTGGCATCTCAACTTGAAAACTATCAATACTAATAGTTTTGATAGGATCATGTTGCGATTTTGATAACAATGACAGTGACATTAAAAAGACAAGATAATACAACACAAGGAGGAGATTTTTAAGTAATCTAATAAAAAATTTGACCATCTTAGTATTTTTCTTTTTTATTTTGGATAGAAAATTTCTTTAAAATAAAAAAGATCTTAAAATAGATGTCTTCATCTGTTTGAAAATTTCCAATAGATCAGTCATCTATTGCAATAGATGACAACATCTATTTGATAATTTCCAACATATAGGTCATCTGTTGCAACATATATCATTATTTGTTTGATAATTTCCAACAGATAAGTAATTCGTTACAACAGGTTGAACATCTATTTCAATAGATGTCTAGAATTTTTTGATAATTTTCAATAGATGTCATTTATTGCAACAGGTTAGTCCTCTATTTATTCAAATCAAGACATTACTTGTAATATCTAAATTGATTTAGCTAGAATTAAGGACGCGCTCATAAGTTTAAGTACAATTTCAATTGATCTCATTGTAATTACTTAATCAACCATTGTGTTCATCCTGGCCAGAGTTATCAATTGATCAATTTAAATTGAAATGATTCATATCTAGCCATCATTTTAAATATCTAAATTTATTTATCTAGAATTAAGGATGAGTTCATAAGTTCAACTATAATTTCAATTGATCTGATTACAATTACTTGATCAACTATTGTGTTCGTCATGACCAGAGTCATCAATTGATCAATTTGAGTTGAAATGATTCATATCAAGCCACTATTTTAAATATCTAAATTGATTTATCTAGAATTAAGGATGATTTTATAAGTTCAACTATAATTTCAATCAATCTCATTGCAATTACATAATCAACTATTGTGTTCGTCCTAACCAGAGTCATTAATTGATCAATTTGAGTTAAAACGATTCATATCAAGCCATTATTTGAAATATCTAAATTGATTTAGCTATAATTAAGGATGAGTTCATAAGTTCAACAACAATTTCAATTGATCTCATTGCAATTACTTAATCAAATATTGTGTTTGTCATAACTAGAGTCATCAATTTATTAATTTGAGTTGAAACAACTCACATCAAGACATTATGTGAAATATCTAAATTTCTTTAACTAGAATTAAGGATGAGTTAATAAGTTCAACTACAATTTCAATTGGTCTTACTGTATTTACTTGATCCACTATTGTGTTCATCATGACCAGAGTTATAAATTGATCGATTTCAATTAAAATGATTCATATCAATCCATTATTTGAAATATAAAATTGATTGATCTAGAAGTAAGGATGAGTTCATAAGTTCAAATACAATTTTAATTGATCTCATTGCAATTGCATGATCAACTATTGTATTCGTCCTGACCAGAGTCATTAATTGATCAATTTGAGTTGAAATGATTTATATCAAACCATTATTTGAAATATCTAAATTTATTTAGCTAGAATTAAGGATGAGTTCATAAATTTAACTACAATTTCAATTGATTTCATTGCAATTACATGATTAAATATTGTGTTCGTCCTGGCCAGAGTAATAAATTGAACATTTTGAGTTGAAATAATTAATATTAAAGTATTATTAAGTTAATATTAAATTCCACAAAGTTTCAATTGAACTTAATAACTGAAAACTAATTTCAGTGAAATTAATTTAATTTATTATAAAATAGTTAAAATTTATCTCTTTTAAAAAATTAATTAAGATCAATTCAGACCAAATTAATATTTTCAAAACTTGTCATTCTTTTTCAAAATACAAATCATCCATTTGCAAGAAAGATATTTCATCATTTCAAATCTTGAGTTCTCTCTCTTCTCTTTCTCTCTCAACAATGGAAACAACAACTACTCAACATATTTCTCAACTCTTCATAACAGATCAATTGTCTTCCCATTTTCAACCACATAATTGTTATTTTTTATTTTTTTCTTCCTTGTATCCATTATTTTCTCTCTCTTTGCAGGTAACAGAGTTCGAGAAGAGTTCTACATTTGTTGTTTTTTCTAAAAGTTAGATCTTTTTAGTTAATGGTGAAAAAGAAGATTTTTAGTTTATTATCTTCTAGAGTAGGTTTAACAATTTTGATTTTTGATGCTAAAAAATGTAAAAAGAACCTGAGAAAATCTGCATTTTTATCGTAGTATTTTATTGACTGTCGTAATAGTGTTGGATAGTATTTGTGGTGTTGTTGGTGGTTGGTGGTGGTGGTGTTAGCACTATTGGTGTTGTTTATTTGTTGTTGGTTTTGTTATTTGTTTTTATTTTGTTGATATTGTTGTTGATGGTATTCGTATTATTGGTATTGGTATTGGTAGTGTTGGTATTAGTGATAGTATTGGTGGAGGTGTTGGTTTTGGTATTGGTATTGGTATTGGTGGTGGTGGTATTAGTGTTGGTGTTGGTATTATTGGTGGTCGTGGTGGAGGAGTTGGTATTAGTAGTGTTGGTATTAGTGGTATTGGTATTGGTGGTGTTGGTGGTGGTGTTGTCATTAGTGATGGTGTTGGTATTGGTAGTGGTGTGGTTGGTATTGGTGGTGTTGATATTAGTAGTGTTGGTAGTGGTGTTGGTGGTGTTGGTATTGGTGGTGTCGGTGGTGTTGCTATTGGTGGTGTTAGTGGAATTAGGGTAGTTCTTCCAAATGATTCCCCATCTATTGCAACTGATAAATCAACTGTTGGAATAAATCATAACAGTTCTTCCAACAAATGACCCTTTTATTGAAACAAATGGAGCACCTGTTGGAAGAAATCAAACCAGTAGCAAGATTTGTTTGATTTCTTCCAATAGATGACCCATTTGTTGCAACATATAGGTTATCTATTGCAACATATAGGTCATCTGTTGGAATAATTTTTGTTGTGTGTTGTATTTATTGAATTTTGTGTTACCTCTTTTTTAAAAAAAAAAAATTATACAGACATCAATTTTAATATTTTTTTATTTTTCTCTTATTGTAGGAAAAATATGTCTCCCAAAAGAATAAAAATAAAAATGGATCAACTTCTGACCAGCTAATAAAAAAGGCTAGAGTACAGATGGATTCGGAGGAGCTTCCTGAATAATCTATTTTAGGAAAAAGTGAAGCTGAGGAAAGATATGAAAAAAATTAAGGAAGATGGTGAAACTAAGGAAAATGATGTTGAGGGAGGTGGAGAAGGTTCTGTAGAGGGTAGTAGGAAAAATAAAAGTAAGGAGGAAGAATATGAAGATAAAAAAGTAAAAGAGAAAGTAGAAAGTGGGGAAGAAGATGGGTCTTCTAAGGAGAACGGGAAAGATGATGATAATACATCATCAATAAGAGGTGAATTAAGATCGAAATCCCAGCATCATCCTATCAAAACTATTAGTATTGACAGGTTTCAAGTTGAGATGTCGATAGATAACCCTGCATATTTAACCAGTGATTTTGTAGTTAAATCTTATATGGGGAAATCTTTTGATTAATTTAGGAATATTACGGAAAAGGAAAAAGTAGAGGAATTTTTTAGATCCAGCCACTTTAGAGACATTCTTAAGCTGTCTGAGGATAACAGTGCCCCCTTCTAAATGAGTATATTATATGGTCTAATGAAGTGCATGATCAAGTACATGGGTGATGATAAAGATTTGAAGAGGGGGAAAGGAAGGATGAAATCTGGATTAAATACTGTGGTGTGCTAGTTTGTTTTGGCATGAAAGAATTTGCCATAGTGATAGACTTAAGATGCGATTGTTTAAAAAAACCTCGCCTCACGGAAACACCCCTTAAAAATTCCAAGGCAAGAAGGACAGACAAACCACCACCATAAAATAAAGGCATGACATTGTCCAAGCGACCACCCACCAAAACCAACAAAGGCTAGGAAAAAATAGATGGGTTGTTGGACATTGTAGGACATGGCTACAAAGACACGATCTTGATAGACGATCTCAAGGATAAAACCATACCAAAGAATTACAAGGAGCAATTGTGCTTGGTTTGGTTTTCCCATTCTGTTATATTGGCAAAAGACGTCTACAAAGTCATAGAAGATGATTTTTTGGTGCTTTCTCAGGATATTGATAAATTTAACGATTATCTCGAGGGATATGACAGCTACAAGTTGAGCAAATATTTATTGACAAAACTATCCCCAAAGACAATTAGCTTATACAGCTTTCCTTAGGCTTTCATGGTAAATTTAATCATTATTTTCTTACTTCTGCATTAATTTATATTGAATACTTATTGGGATAATACCCACGAAAATACCTGAAGTTTGATCGAATTACCAGTTGAGCATACTAAACTTTGCGGGGGTCCTATTTCCCCCCAGACTTTTTTTTCGTATTTTAATGACATATATCTACCATTTGGCACACTACATGTGATTCACGCGCATTGAGCCCGTGAACAGTCTTAAAACCGTTTTAAAACTCTTATTTTTTTTCTAAACATCCCCTTAATTTTATAATTATTTAAATTTTTATATTTTTATTTATTTTTTCATTTTTCTTTCTTCTTAATGGAACTCGAAAAATCATGAAAAAAAAATTCATGTATGGAACTCGGAATCTTTCCGAATTAATGGAAAGATCAATGGTTACAATTAATGGAAAGATTTTTCCAAATCTTTCGAGTTCCATTTATAATTTGAACTCGGAATTATAAATGGATTTGAACTCGGAATTATAATTTAGAAAGATTAATGGTTATAATTAATGGAAAGATCCCGAATTAAATTTCATGTATGAAATTCGGAAAATTCCTTAATGGTTAGAATTTAATGGAACTCGCTAATTGAAACTCAATGAATTATTCGGAAGATTCAAACTCGAAAAATCGCTAATTTAATTTCGAGTTCCATTAATGAAAATTGAATCTTCCGAGTTCCATTAACGGAAGATTGAATAGCTTCATGGAAATTCAATCTTCCGAGTTCCATTAACGGAAGATTGAATAGCTTCATACATGAAATTAAATTTTTTGAATCTTTCGAGTTTCATTAATGAATTTTTCGAATCTTCCGAGTTCCATTAATGGAAATTTAATCATGAAATTAAATATTTCGAATCTTTCGAGTTCCATTAATGAATTTTCCGAATCTTTCGAGTTCCCTTAATTGAAATTGAATCTTCCATTGAGTTTTCAATTAGCGAGTTTCATTGAATCTTCCATTAATGGAACTCGCTAATTGAATCTTCCGAGTTTCAATGGAAAATTAATGGAAGATTCCATTCAATTATTCAAAAAAAAATTTCTTCATAAATTCAATGGAATCATTTGGAATATTTAATATGGTTGTAATTGTAAAAAAATATGGAAAAGTGATAAAATGGAGAAGAAAAGGTGTGTATACTACACTTTCCACGGACAAAACTGGGTATACGTTTTGAGGGAGATTAATTCCACTTTAAAAAAAGTCTGGGGGGGGGGGGGGGGGGTTAATTTCAATTAAAAAGTATAGGGGGTAATCGAACCCCCACAAAGTTTAATATGCTCCACTAGAAATTTGGTTAAACTTCAGGTATTTTTGTGGGTATTATCCCATACTTATTAGTATGACTTTTATTTTATTTGATTCATATTTACATTTCTTAGGATTGAGCATTTGAAGTCACTCTACACCTCCAAAAGTAGGTCAATGATTACCCGGATAAGGTTTCTCATCCAAGGATCCTTAGGTGGTTGGCTGGAAAGAGTAATAAAAAAATTAAAGAGGTTGATCTCTTTAACACTTCGAATGATGTAGTAAGCTAAGACTTCTTCAAGTAAAATAATTTGACTCAAATGAAGATATTGAAACAGATGGCTATCTGTTGCAACAGATGAAACATCTGTTAAAATTTGTCTTAATAGATTACTCGTCTATAGTAATTGGTGCAACAGATGGGTAATTTGTTGTAACAGACAAGTCATCTTTTGCAACAGATTACCCATCTGTTGCTATGGTTCTTTGAACAAGATTTAACAGATTACCCATCTACTGTAACTTATGCAATAGATGGGTAATTTGATACAACAGATGGTTAAACTATTGCAATAGATGAATCATCTGTTGTAACAGAAAGATCATTTGTTGCATAAGTTATCTATGTTAACATGTTACCCAACTGACTGTAAATTATTATTTGATTTAAACATATCTACTTTTATTTATAGGTTGTGCATCTACCGATCGTGCCTACTTAATAAGAGTTGAGGATGAATTCTTTTATTAATCTAGGTCTCATTGATACAATAGCAGAACCAACGATAGAGTTAATAAAGAAGGAATTGGATGGAGCAATTTCTATAAGAAGATCAGTTAGGAAAGGTCATCCTCATGTTGAGGCTCTTCATGACCAGCCTGCTACAACATATTAGGTTGCTCCTTGTGGGGGTGTTGTTGGTGGAGTTGTTGATATTAGTGGAAGCCATGATGATGAGCATGTTGTGGATGCTCAAGAAAAAATAAATATGTCTTAAACCAAAATTAACCTTCTAGAAGATGATGATTTCCCAGTCACCCTTTTTAGTGGTCCAACTCACCCCTCTTCAAGCTTATGTTCTCTTTGCAAATGCAAAAATTGTATGGACAAACAGAATGAGTTCTTTAAAAAAAAATAATTTAAATATTGTTGTCAATGAATTGAAATCTAAGAGGGGTGTCATACCATCCAAGAAGGTGAGAGAGCCATACATTCTTACAGAGGAGGTTAGAAAGAACAAAAAATTAGTTAGACGTATACACTCAAATAGGAAATCAAGAAAAATTGCAAAACCTCCTTCATCAAATGTTGATTAAGTTTGGGTTCCATTAAGGAAGATGTATATACGCAACCATTACCACCAACAGGCTTATATATCTGATAAGCCATAAGAATTCCAACAAACTCGTAAAGTGCTTCATGGTGAATCCACTTTTCTCCAAAGAATTCAATGCAATGACAAATATATATGAGTGGTAAGAGGATAGGGTAAGTTTTTACTTTTAATAACCTAACCTTCTAAGTCATCTTTTTTAATAGATTACCATCTACTGCATAAGTTGTAGTAGATTGGGTAATCTGTTAACATAGGTTTAGAGAAGCTACGTAACAGATGAGTGATCTATTATAATAGGTGGTCCATTTATTGCATAAGTCACAAAAGATAGCTAAATTGTTGACAGATTCAGAGAACCTATGCAATAGATCGATAATATATTGCAATATATTACCCATCTGTTGCAACTTATGGATCATCTGTTGCAATATATGAGTAATCTATTTCATTTTTCCAATTTTTTTTACAAAATTTCTAACCTATTTAAAAATTATCTTCTTATATAACAACATGTTGATGAAATTATCTTCCTCATGAGGGCATGGCACCTCGCGTACAACGAAGTATATGATCCTTAAGATAGGATAATGGACCTCAACTTCTACAAATCTTTCAAGAGTAGGTACGACATAATTTGTACCAAAGTGACCACTCCTAGTGGCCTAGATCTTAAAATGCTAATTGCACAGTTCAAATGGGATCATGATATGATTAACTATATTAGAGGGAAAAGGCCATTTCCATACGGCATGAGTTGGATCGGGGCAAAGAGAATTCTTACAGTCATGAACTTGGAAAAAAAACATTATGTGACTTTTTGAGATCCTCCTCCATAAGGGATACATTAATGTTTGTGACTGCAACTTACCATGCTTTGAGGACTTAATGAATGATGACTTGCCAGAGGAACTATTAAAAAAATGGACTTTTGAAGGTCAAAAAAAAGAACCTTGACCAAAATAAAACTGGTTCTACGTGCGGGTCATACTAACTTGCATATATTGAATGTTTGCTAACCGGCACCGAAATCTTATTACCAAGGTTCTTTTTGTGTGACAATATTGTTGTAAAGATGCAAGAGGTCTGGGTTATTGGGATCCTATATGGAAATTTGAAGCCTGTGTTTAAAAAACATATGTAAAAAAATAATGACAATTTTTATTCTAGGGTTTTTAACTTAATTGTACATTGTTTAAGTAATGTCAATTTTTTAATTTTTATGATTGATGACAATTGTATAATTTTATTAAATTTTCAAACTTATGAATGAGTACAAAAAATAATGCAACAGATGATGGATATGTTGCAACAGATATCACATCTATTATAAAATATCAAAAAGATCTTCCAACTTGTTTGAATTATTCCAACAGATAGACTATCTGTTGCAACAGATGGTTCATCTATTGCAATAGTAATGTTGTTTTAATTAGTTCCAACAGATGTGACATTTGTTACAACATATTGATTGTCCGTTGTAATATTTGAATCTAATATTCCATTTCAATTAATAAGTTCAAATCTAAAGATAAAATAAAATTCATAGATAAAATAAAATAAATTGAAGCCTTCACAAATTACATTAAATTAAATAAATCAACAAATAAATAAAATATAAAAAATTATTAAGAATTTGACAAACTCAATCTATAAACATCTACTCAGTATTGACAAGTTGTTCTTCATCCGGTGCTATGAAATTCGACTTTGGTCATCGTGGATCTTTAATGTCACTTGCGTATGATTCCTGAGCATTCGTTTCTCTGTGTTTCCATAAAAAAGTAGCATATCTTTTGCAGAGTAATCTATCATCAAGTCCATCATTTGAAACTTGTAATTCATCGCTCAAATACTCGACGTAAGTGGTAACAAAGAGACTACATTCCCTGCATTTATAAAAATCAGATAATCTATATCTTGTAATTAATGTAAGAGTTGTGAAATTTATGAAAAGAAACTAAATCATGATATTTACAGGCTACCACTGAATTGTTGAACAATTCCTTCAACATATTCTACATCAAATGGATCACCCATTTTATCCCAATATGCTTCAATCGTCGACCAATCAGTACCAATTTTTTTGTCAAAAAAGCCACTTATATCAGGTAAGTAGGCAATATTTTGGCCAGGTTTTGTATCTCAGACGACAGTCCAGAACATCTCCTTCGTGACATTGAGTCATAAACTTAGATGTGCCTCTCTTTTAAAATAATGACAACCAACATCCAATGGAACTCATCACCACAATTGATTGGGATGTACACTTCGTCAACTAAGTGCCAAGGTAAGCCAGTTGGAATGCTAAAACCTTTAATGATGTTGATTAAACATTTCTCATTTTGGGAAACTTTTAGCTGTTGTTGACAAAGATCGTAGGCCTTATAGATGTAAACTTTGAACAAACAGTTGCCTATTATGTATCTATATTGTTGTTGTGTTTGCAACTTGGCCTTCTTTTGGAGGTAGTAAAAAATAACATCGATGTGTTGTACATTTCAGATTACGTAATAATAATAAATAGATATAATTAAATATAGTGTTAATAGTAAGATATATATATATATATATATA